>NC_141047.1:57755936-57935936 GCF_041138505.1 Cibotium barometz | reverse complement strand
CCCTAATTTCATTAGTGTTTTGCATGATTTTAGAGCCTAAAAGGCTTTGATCTTGTTGCATTAAGACAAGGAATAGCTCAGCAATCGGTAATTAAGAGTGGAATCTCTATTAGGTGTGGATTAGAGTGGGAAATTTAAATTTTGCTCATGCGTATCATATTTTTTCATGCATTGTTGGTATTGGTAGCTTAGAAACATGCAAAAATCAACAAAAAACAATTAGTAGAGTTGCACAATTGGGGAATGTTGGGGGGGTATGACAACACCACACAAGAGGGGGGTGTGAGTGCACAGCTTGGGGTGCCTCTTGAACAAACCTAAGAACATGGTAAGTTCACCCAAAACCAACTAGGATTTGATAGGTGACTAGTTTATGCATTTATCTGCACACATGTGAAGTTGAGCACCCATCCGACATCATTAGACCCCTTTTTGAACTAGGCATGGAAAAGAAAAAGGCTAAGCAAGCCTCCACTTGGCATTTGGTGGCATGCATGCCCTTACCGAGATCAGCATGCATTTGATATACATGTGAACCATGGTTAGGTGAAGGCATATGTATGTGCATGAGGTCAACTGAAGTTAAGAGCTCCTTGTCTACACTAGGTGTGGAAAACTATAGAGGTTTAGGCCCATAATAATTTGAACCAAGTCCCTACAAGTTCTATTAGGTTGTCTCTATGCTTTGGTCTCAATTAGGAGTAAACTTTTGCATGCGTATGACACCCATAGGGAGATAAAACATTGTGAAAGAGATTGTAATAACTAGGCATGGAAAATTGTTAGGTCATAAGGAATTCTTGAGCCCATATCTCTAGTTTTATAGCTCCTATTGGGATGACTAAGTTGTCAGAAGTTATCTACAAAAAACAAGCTTCCATTTTGTCCCACTTTTGTGCAGTTCCTAGCTATGCTGCAAAAGTTGTTGCTATGGTCTGATGCATGTGGGAACCCACCTTTTGACAAGGTTTGGCTAAGAATAATTAGTGCATAGTCTGATGTATGTTGTATCCTTGTTGGTAGGGGATTTTTATATATATTGTGTTTTAGGCATTTTAATGGTGTAAGGGCTCCAGCTATCCTGCTTACAGAGATTTTATATTTGCCTCTTTGAGATCCAAAATTTATCCTTATATTGGGTACATGGGAAACTTTAAACCCCTTTTGGCCAACCCCAACCAAGGTAGAATCTGAATATGCCTAATGTTTGTGGGGTTGGATGTGCAATGGGATCAAGTAGAGAGGCAAAATCTTAACGTGTTTGCTGTTTGTGGGGTTGGATTTGCAATGGCCGAATCTTAATGTGCCTAATGTTTGTGGGGTTGACTCTAGGATCAAGTAGAGAGGTTGACTTTACTGCATTATCTAGCGACACGTACTTCTCTTGAGTTTTGGTTGTAGAGGCAATGGAAGGCTCTTCATTAGAAAACTCAATAGCTACTTTGCTGAGAAGCAAATTTAGCACCAAGGTGCCATCCATCTAGTCAAGGTGGCACTTGTTTTGAGCCATCCAATTGCAGCACATGATTACTTCTTTAGTCATCTCACCTACATTCATCACATAGAAACTACTTTCCACGGAATTAATTCCAATGTGACATTTAATATTCAAAACGATGTGACACTTAATAGTCAAAAAGATGTGACACTTCTTGGGAATTAAATGCATGTCTACTGAACGAATCAATTTTATGCTAACATCCTTTATGTTTAAATGGCCAAGGGCTAGTCAAATTTCGAAGCACATTAAGTTTCTATTTGTTCGTGAATTAAATCCAAAGCTTGTGTAATCTTCATTTCCATTCTAAATCCTAGCCAAAGATGGCCAGGTTTTGTTTCCTTTCCCTCATCCTTAAGTGTAGTGGCTTTAGCCATATTGATTTGAACAGGATCTACTAGCTTTTTTGAGACTCATTAATTTTAAAAAATTTACATTCATCCTCCAACTCAAGATAAGGTGTACCTTGAATGATGTCCTTAGGGATTTCTTTTGTAAATTCCTCCAATTTAGATTCACCTTGTTTAATTAGTTCCATGAGGAGCATGTCTATATTTCTTGGTTCTCTTATGTTTTCGATTAGAGCTACTTCACAAGATGAGGCATTCATCATGTGTACAATGAAGCTCCTCACGCTCCAACTCAAGATAAGGTGTAGCTTGTGAATGCCCTTAGGGATTTCTTTTGTGAATTCCTCTAGTTTGGATTCACCTTGATTGATTAATTCCATGAGGATAATTTATGTATTGGACCACATTGAGGGTAGCCAAGAGCTAAGCCTAGTTCTAATAAATGGGATTCAAAATTGAAACAATTTCCTTGTTCTGTTCATCTATTTTTGCCTCCACCTTTTTAAAATTAGTGCACTTTTCTTTTTCCTAAAGAATTTGGTTCTCAAGATTTGAGAGCTTGTACACTGGCACATCTTACACACATTTCTCTATGTTGACCTGTGACACTGCAAAGTAGATTCGGCTCATGGTTGATAGGAGCTTGGCTTACATGATGCGCTCTATGATTAGCTAAGTTCACCTTTAGCATTTTATCATCTCTTTTCTAGATAGATGTGCTTGGTTCCTTAGTCATGAATCATTAATAATTACATCTCATGAACGGTTTACCCAAGATAACCTCACAATTAGTCGGCCTTCTGAAGTCTTGGCCTAAGCTTTCTCCACTTCTCCTAGAAGGCGCTTGTGGCAATGCTTACTCCAGCCCCTCATCTAGGATGGAAAAGATCTCATTCCCTTGTAGGAAATTGTAATAGTAACATTCATATCTTCTCTTGTAAAATTGGTATTGACCACGCTTACATCCTTAAATTTGCCACATGTTACTGGAAATTAGGTCTACTAGGTGTTCTAGAAAATCAATAAGGTTCCACTACAAGGTTTGGTTCCTTATGTTCATTTAGAAAATTCTCAACCATGGTATCCTTCCTAGGAGAGTCCTTTTTTCATATTCTCTTCACTTCAACACTATCAATAGATCCATCTGCAAAGTCAGGTACAGCCAAAATTTCACTTTTGGATTTAGGGATTGTGGAAAGTGGTGTGGAGGAGGGTAAGGTTTTGATGTTCTTATACTTGTCATTATACATTCTCTTCTTCTTGCTACATCAATCTTCACCATATCTTGAGCCACCCTAACACAATCTTTCTCTTTAACTGGATTTAGTATTGAGCTAGCTTTTTGGGTAGCTCCTTTGGATTTGGTATTGAGCTAGCTTTCTCTTTAACTGGATTTAGTATTGAGCTAGCTTTCTCTTTAACTGGATTTAGTATTGAGCCAGCTTTCTCTTTAATTGGATTTAGTATATTGAACCATCTTTCTTTTTACCTGGATTTAGTATTGAGCCAAATTTTAGGCTAGCTCCTTTGGATTTGGTATATAGCAAGCTTTTTGTCTAGCTCCTTTAGATTTGCTTTTAGGCTTCATTCAATGGTTTTACAAGTGTAACACAAGGCTTTGTCAATTATGATGGAGGTAGTGATCCACTAGATGATCCCTCTTGAATTTTCAACCTTCCCATTTCCAATAGTGATAGCTACTTTTCTCTTTTGCTTACTTACTTGGCATTTGAAGTAGAAGCCTCAAAGTCACGAGAACATTTTTTCCCTTTATATGGGCATCTTTAGCTTGTGATCTTTTCATGACCACATTGACGACGTTAAGGACTCGTTCCTTAGCTTTTTGGTTCCTCAAAATGCCAAACATCTTTAAAGCTATAATTAAGCCTCTAAGTTGTGGGAGCCTGTAGAGGGGCCTATGGGGGCATTCTTTAAGCACAATGCTTAACACCCACCCCAAACACCATATTTCTAAGAGAATAAGGCTAACCATGCTCCCAGTATGGTGGGAGCATCCTTGTAAGCTTTGTTACTGCATTCAACTTTTATGTCAAGCCCTCCACAACCATAAAAAGAGTCATAGAGTTTATGTTCTTTCCTTGGATTGATGCTACAATATTCATTAGAGAATTGTATTCCTTTGATGTAACCATTGTAGCCTAGCGGCATGACAAAGTACTGAAGGGTGTTTGAGCTTTCAACATGAAACTCTCTAGTACAAAGGTATCTATTGTATTTCCCTCTTCTTCTTCCACCTCTATTGATCGATGAGGCTGACTCTTGGTGGAGCAAGCTAGGATGGTAACACAAGTGGAGGCATTTCAATAGGCCTAACTCTTGGTGGAGCAAGCTAGGGTGGTAAAAAAAGTGGAGGCATTTCGATAGGCCTGACTCTTGGTGGAGTAGGCTAGGGTGGTAAAACAAGCGGAGGCATTTCAATCGGCCTGACTCTTGGTGGAGCAAGCTAGGTTGGTAAAACAAGTGGAGGCATTTCAATAGACTTGAGTCCTCCCCCCATTAGCTACTAGACTTATAGTCACAAATGATGGTGAATATGAGAACAAGTAAAAGTTGAGGGCACGCAATGCTTTTTGGTTATTACGTATCCATATCAATCTTGATTCTACCATGTTACTATATGCATCAACAATGAACTGTTGCAAAAGTTGACCACCGTGCAGAAGGCATGCATTTGTATCTTCCCTTATTTAATCTATATGCATAATATTACCGTTGAGTTATAGTATTTGACTCCTCATTTAAACCTTGTCTATTTCTACCATGAAGTGGAATTCCAAGATTCCAACCCTCCTCTCCTAGAGGAAACAAAAGAGCATATAATAGAGGCATATATGAATGACGCAAGTTAGATATTCTTTTTACAACACCTGTTCATGACATTATTTGAATATCTCTATGACCTACATGAAAATCATCTCCTTGACCCAGCGTGATAGTAGCTACCTCACTCCCTATAGGAACCAACTATTGCCTTGAGGTTAGTCGAGCTTCCGTGTGATGACCATTCTCAAATCAACATGTGGACTTCTATGCAGCATTTCTCTCATTGTAAGAAGTGCACAGACGTACGGATTATGTTCTATGCAGCATTTCTCAAATTGTAAGAAGTGCACGAACGTACAGATTATGTTCATACATCATTGTTTGCAACCTTTGAAGCACGATAAGATTTAAATAGGGCATTCTATGAAGTCTATTCTCCAATTCATGCTCCGTATCATACACATATAATTGGGTAAATTGAAGATCCGCCCCTCAGGTCTCATAAGGTATTATAGAACCAACACAATGATAGGTAGAACCATGGATTCGAAAATTAAATACTCCTCCCCCTAGTGAACTGATTATCCAATTGAGCACCTAGTGAAAGAAATGCCAATGCATTGTTATAAGAGTGTATATTCTTTCTATATTCCTTGCTTACATTATCATTACCACAAGTAATAACTCAACCAATGAAGAAGGCGGATTTCCCAAAGGCACCAAAGAGATATTCCCACTTGCACAACAGTGTTTGCCCACATATTGTCCAAGTTTCCTTGATGCCTCGCATTTCCAAATTAGTGCACGACAAAAATGACACTTATAATCAAGGGCTCCTAAGTGAAGGGTACATTCTCCAAAACATAATCACCACAGTGAACCGGATCTAGAAAGTTGCAATACAATTTGCTCCTTGAGCAAAAGCATAATTACTATCACAAAAATCTATAGGCATCTACCCCAGTCTCCAACATACGGCTCATCTTTTTCATTATAGTATTGAGTTAATTAATAGATACCTTTAGACTCAATACCTCCAAGCCTAATGTACGTACTTGATCTTTTAGAGAATCGACTTGTTCTTTACATTCCCTATTACATCCACCCACACATTCCCCAATTTCAACATGCATATTTTCCATATGAAAGACATCATGTCTAGTTGGTTAGCCTCCATGCGACCATTACCATCAAGAACACGATGGAAATGATGAGTTAACTCATCCCTTAGGGTATCTCCCCTTTAGCTACCACTTCCACGGATCTCATCCCAAAGAGCATCTAAGTACTCCTTGCAAGCAACCTGATTTTTCTTAGTGCGCTCGCATATGTCCACAATAGTTTGTTGTCGTTTGGAGCTTGGCTATCCAGATGGAGTAGTGTTTGATCAAGCAAGATGTTTTGCCGCTCGAACATTCATCAACTCAAGCAGGGTACACAAAGCTACTTTGGCATTGGAAGCATCATTTGTGACCACCAAGGCATTGGATCCGTTGTTATCATTCTAGATCTCCATTTACTGAAATCCAAAGTGAATATCTTAAGGCTCTACAAACATCTCTTTATATCTTTGTCAACATATAACATGACCCTAACTGTATACCGGCACTATATATAGGTAGATACCTCGTCAATAGAACATAAACCTAATCTTTTTGAAAAATTGGTCTATCCTGTGATACCATGCCCTTGGGGGTTGTTTCAGCCCGTACAATGCCATCTTCAGCCTACAAACTTTGTTTTCTAATCTAGGCATCTCAAAACCTGGTGTTTGGGCTACATATACCTCCTCCTTGAGATGGCTATTTAGAAATGCTGATTTGAAATCCATGTGAAAGACTGGCCACTTTTTGTGGGCAGCCAAGGCAAGTACTGCCCTGATAGTTGTCATACGAGCTGTGGGAGCAAAAGTTTCATCAAAGTTGAAACCCTCTACCTGTGTAAATCCTTGTGCAACCAACCCAGCTTTGTATTTTTCAAGTGAGCCATCAGCCTTATACTTAGCTTTCCAAATCCATTTGGTACCAATTACTTTTCTATTTGGTGGTCGGTCAACTAGCTCCCAAGTGTTGTTCTTTATGATGCTATCATACTCATACTGCATTACGGCTTTCCACTTTGGATTTGCTAAGGCTTCATGCAAAGTGGCTGGCTCCTTCACTGCTTCCATTATCTTAGCCATCAAGGCCATATTGACAATGAGATCAGATACTCTTCTCTGCTCCTCTATTCTCTACTCCTCTATTCTCCTTGATCTGCGTGGTCCATCTGCTGAAGATTCTGGCTTCTCAAGTATTGGATTACGCTCATCAAAGAGCTGTTGTGTCCACTTTGGAAGTGGCTTTCCTTGTGGTGCAGCAAACAGGCTGTTGTAATGTGTGAGAGTCTTCATCCTCTGAAAACTCCTCCTCCTTGAGAGGAAATCTCATTGGTGGGTTGGGCTCATGGTGGAATATTTCTTTGGCTGATGATAGAGTGGACGGACCTCCTTCCTCCACTAAGTGTGGTTGTTCTCCAAATACCACATCTCAGCTGGCCACAATCTTCTTTTCCTCTGTATCATAGAGCCGATATGCTTTTGACTCTTGACTATATTCAAGAAAGATACACTTCTTGCTTTTGGCATCTAACCTGGTCCTGGATGCATCTGGAATATGCACATAACATTCACAGCAGCCAAATGTTCTGAAATGAGAAACTAAAGGTTTCTTACCAGAGTAAGCCTCTTGAGGTGTAACATCCTAGAGTGCCTTTGTGTAGCTTCGATTGAGGACATAAACTATTGTGTTGATTGCTTCAGGCCAAAATGTATTGGGCGAACCCTTTGCCTTTAACATGCATCGAGCCATCTCCATGACAACTTGATTTTGCGGCGTTCTACAACACCATTTTGTTGAGCTGTGTGAGTAGTGGTGAGTTGGTGCTTGATACCATTCTCCTTACAGTAGCTATCAAATTTCGTGGAAAGGAATTATCCTCCTTGATCTGTACGAAACTTTTTCACCTTCTTTCCTGTCTCATTTTCCACAAGCTTATGCCAATGTTTGAACATGCAAAAACTTCAGCCTTATCCCAAAGAAAATAAACCCACATCTTCCTACTGTAATCGTTGACTAAAAGCATAAAGTAAGAAGATCCCCCTAATGCAGTAGTAGACATTTTACTACAAAGACATTGTTGCTTGCCCATCATACAAGCTTCACATGGTTCCTGCAATTCTGAAAATGCAGGCAAATTAGCTACATACCCTTTTTCTGCATCTCCTTTAGCACGACAAATCCAATGTGACCAAATCGCTCCTGGCAAAGCTTGCTTGTGCTCTTATCTATAGACACTATAAGGGCACTTAACTCGTAGAGATTGTTGCGCCTTAATCCTTTGTCAACTACCTTGCCCCAAAACAGCTTCTAGAATTTCTGCTTCAATTTTATTGAAGCGTACTTTAAGCCCACGATCTGTCACATCATAGCCTGATAGTAGATTTCTCTTTATCTAAGGTACATAGAGCACATTTGATAGCTTCTTCTCTTCACTTGTAGCTGCCATAAAAGATATGGTTATAGACCATTCGGCTAGCCATTTAGCATTATTCCCAACAATAACACTGTTGGGTTCCTGTAGAGGCTTCCAGGAACTATACCAACCCTTCTTACTGGTCATGTGTCGGGATGCTCCAGTATCCAAAATTCATGAATCATCAACTAGAGCTTGAGCAGATAAATATACCTCTTTGATGGCGACCCAAAGTTCAAGCTCACTCTCGGCATTGTTGACTGACTCCTTTCCCTTCCATGAAGACTTCAAGGTGCCGTTCTTCTCGTCGGCTTGCTTCTTTCTACAATCTTTGACAGCCTGACCCTTCTTGTCATAGTAATAACAGCTCCGTTGAAACTTCTTCTTCTATGGCTTCTTCTTCTCGTCGGCCTACTTCTTTCTACAATCTTTGACAGCGTGACCCTTCTTGTCATAGTAATAACAGCTCCGTTGAAACTTCTTCTTCTATGGCTTCTTCTTCTTCTCATCATCAGAAGATGTCACACCTTTGCCTTTAGCATTGGCCGAAAATACAGCATCACTACCATCGCGGGTCTTCAGCTGTGTCTCCTCCTCAAGGTTCAGCCTATAGATCATCTTATTAATGAAGCAATTATGGATGATACAATAGATAAGGAAAGGGAAGCCATATAGGCATCCAAGAGTATGCTAAAATGGTTGGTGCATACATTTGAGACAACAAATTACCTACTCATGTAAGTTCTCATCATGCATCTTATTCTTTTGTGGATGAAGCTCTGATTGCCACTATATACAAAGAAGAGGAACCTGTTTCCTTTGAGGAAGCATATGAAAATGATCATTTGATGTAGCCCATACATGATGCATATGACTTAATCCTCAAAAATGACACTTGTTATTTGGCATATTTGCCTTATGGAAAAAAGGCCATTGGTATAAAGTGGGTTTATAAGCTTAAGCATAAAACTGATAGTAGCATTGAGGTAAACTTATTGTAAGTGTTATGCTCAAGAAAAGGCATAGATTATGATGAGACATTTGCACCCATGCATCGTATGACTATGATCAGGTGTATTATTGCATTAGCCGCTCTAGTGCAGCATGGGTAGAATGTACATTAGTTGGATATTAAGACTGCCTTCTTAAATGGTGTCTTGCATAAGGAGGTTTATGTATCTCAACCTCATGTTTTTGTTGAGAAGGGGTAGGAATCTAAAGTATAGAGGTTAGTAAAAGATTTATATGGCCTTAAGCACGCTTCAAGAGCATGGTATAAGAAGATAAATGTACACTTGGTTTTGCAATAGTATGCAAGTTAAAAAAAGCTTAAGCAGGCTTCAAGAGCATGGTATGAGAAGATAAACATATACCAGGTTTTGCAAATGGTTTTTGTTGCAAAAATCTAACTAAGAGTACACTCTTATGTAAAGAGGAGTAAATATTGTTTTTGTCATTGTTTTATACGTTCATGGCATGTTGCTTATAGGTCTTGATGAGTAGAAGATTTCAACCTTCAAGGGTGAATTACATGTTTCATTTGAGATGACAGATTTACACTTGTTGCATTATTATTTGGGTGATGGTATTGTGATGTTGCATTATTATTTGGGTGATGGTATTGTGATGTTACAATCAAAGTACATACAAAGGCTACTTACACAGTTTGGTCTTGAAGATTGTAAGCATGTTGCCAACAATAGTAGAGATAGGTTCTAGTAGCAAGTGAGCCATTTGATGCATTACTTTATCAATAGCTTGTTAGATGCCTTATTTATCTATGTAATATGAGGCTAGACATTCAATTTGGGGTCTCACAATTGAGTAGGTTTATAGCAACCTACCAAGCGAGTATTTAGATACTTATAGGGAATTGAGTCCCTTGGCTTATTCTATGTTAAGGGGGGTGATTTCTAGTTACATGCTTTCCGATTGGGCAGTGATGATTGATCTTACTTTGTCTGGTTGTGAGAAACGTTGTGTGAAGTGCAGGTTTCCATTCACCAGTGTAGATTAGATCAAGTGCTCTTCAAACCTGCAAGATGGTTGCCCACCATCACATAGCTCTTCAACCCTAGTTGCCTATATATAGCGGTGGATACCCAGTGAAGGGGACAAGAGGCAATACCATGTCCGTGTGGTGACTCTATTTAAATCTATTTCCATCAAAGAAAAAACATCCATGGTGGCAAGTCAAGGTACACTGAAGTACAAAAATGAGTAGCAATCTAGAGCCCAACATTTGAAAGCGAGCCTTGCCTATGGTCATGATTACACAACCTCATTATGAATATCCTACCTTTAAAAAATAGTTAGCTCTTATCATAATATTTTTTTTCTTCTCCTCTCGTGCTCGATATTGCCTTTAGTAACTGTAGATCTAATATCTAAAGAGCTTAGAGATTTCTTTTTCTAATGCAAATCCAATTATGGTGTGTAACCCTATGGATATCATAATCGATATGGCCTTTAGCAACTATAGATCCAATATCTAAAGAGCTTAGACACTTCCCCAAGAGAGCCATGCACAAATTTTCATGACACATGGTAGTAGTTGCATCAAAGCTTTCATCGAGTGAGTAAGCATTGCCTTCACTCATTGAGCTAATAAAGGTAAGGTCAAAGTTGAGCTCACAAAGGTAAGCTGAAAGCTTTAAACACTATTTGTACATATATAACCTAGCTCCTCCTATCAATTGTATAGACATATATACTTTGGAAATGATTAGAAGACTTAAATTTAAAAATAAAAAAATAAAAAACAATTGCACATACACACCATCTATCCACATCCACTTAACACACCCAAACTTATATACACATACCCAAGCTCTCTCTCTCTCTCACACACACACATACACATACACACACACATACACCACACAAGCTCACACACACACATATGCATGCGCACACACACGCGTAAATAACCCCCTCCCCATTTTAACCCCCCTTTTTTGTGTTCCTTTAAATTTAAATAACCCCTCTTCATTTTAACCCCCTATCTTTGAATTTTGACTCCCCCTTTTTTTAAATTTACCCCCTCTCATTTTTTATCCCCCATGCCCCCCATTTATAATTTCTATATCCCCCCCTTCTCCCCTTCTTTTTAAAATTTCAAGCAACCCCCTCAATGTTTTTTTCCTATTTAAAAATAAATCATTTTTGAAAATGAAAATGCAACCCCCCTCCCCCCCAACACCTACTTGTGTTTTCCCAAAATAATAATAATAATTTACATGGTCACATGGTCATGGAGGCCAAGGGGGTGCAACCCCAAGTACCATAGCACCCTAGGCCAGGCACAATGTAGGCTGGGAGAGGGGGCATCCCCCATGTAGATGAGGCAACCATAGGCGAGCTCTAGCTCAATGGCTTTGTTCAAACGTTGATGGTGAGTAATACAAAGATAGAGATAGAGTCGACATAGGCCGTGAAACAGATTCAACACACTAGGTGGTGCTCCCGATGCTCAAGATGGTAGCTCATCACATGGGTAGACGGTGCTCAAGATGACAACATCCGACGGTCAAGGGCGAGGGAAGCTAGGGTGCATTTGGTGGCCAGGCAAGGGCAGTAAGGGCT
Source organism: Cibotium barometz (assembly GCF_041138505.1). Taxonomy (NCBI): domain Eukaryota; kingdom Viridiplantae; phylum Streptophyta; class Polypodiopsida; order Cyatheales; family Cibotiaceae; genus Cibotium; species Cibotium barometz. The sequence continues at coordinate 57,924,206 of NC_141047.1, read as the reverse complement.
GTGGCACTCAAGATGACACTATACGATGGTAGCTAGGGTCTATTTGGTGGTAGCACTTTGACGACATCCACCCAATGCTTCACTAGCCAAAAGGGATACATATCTAATGTTTTTGATGGCCATAAAGCATGCATCCAAGAACATAAATAAGTGAGGCAAATCTAGGTGGCTCTGGGGCATTAACGGTTAAGCAAGGTGGATCTGGGAGGAATCACAGCACACATGAGAGAAAAACGACGATAAAAGGCATGAAACAAGGGCAAAAAGGTATAGGGAGGAAAGAAAGGATAAAGGAGGGGAAACGAAGAAGTAGAGAATAAGAGGTAGGAGAGATGGAGAAAAAGTGAAGGTGAGGGGAGAAGAGAAAGTGCAGAAAGTTGAAGAAGAAGGAAAGAGCAAAAGAACTAAAAGAGAAGCAGAAGGAGCAAAGAGAATAAGAAGAAGATAAGCAAAGAGAATTGGATAGAAAGAGGAGAAGGAGAAGAAAAAGTGAAGGCGAGAAGGAGAAGAAAGAGTGAAGGGAGAAGGAGAAGAAAGAGTGAAGGGAAAAGGAGAAAAAATGAAGGGAGTAGAAGAAGAAAGATTAAAGGGAAGAAAAGAAAAAAGTAAAGGAGAAGAATGAGATAAGGAGAGGAAGGGAAGAAGAGAAAGGAGAAGAACGAAATAAGGAAGGGAAGAAAAGAAAGGAGAAAAGGAGAGGAAGGGAGAAAAGAAAGGAGAAGAGAGGAGAGTGAAAGAAAGACAAATTGAAGAAGAATTAGGTAAGTGAAGAAAGAAAGAGAGAAGCAAAGGGAGTAAGAGACAGAAGAATAAATAGAAGAAGAAGGTAAGTGAAGAAAGAAAAACAGCAAGAAAGAGAGAAGTAGAGGGAGTAAGAGAGTGCTTGTTCCTTTTCCCTTTTCTAGTTTGCCTTGCCTTAAGAGAGTGCACTTTTTTTCCCTTCATCTCCACATCCCAAAATCATGTTAGAAAAGTATCGCAAGGTGATGTTAGTGCATGGGATGACATATTGCAAGTGAAAAACGAGGACTTTGAGAATGTGATCAAAGACACAGAGTGGGCATTTATGTCCAACAAGATGTTTTATACGTGGGACGGCAATCATCGCATTGTGGCATGGATGGAGGAGATTAGTAAATGTGAGTCGTCTTAAATTGCTAACTTTGTGAACACAGTGTTAAGTTTTTTAGAATAGTTTTAAGACTAATTAGATTCGCATTGACTGTAGCATTCAAGAATGTTGTATCAAAACATCCATGTGTTAACGTTATCCTTATTGAATTCAATGAGGATAGCAAGGGGGAGGTCCTCACAGTCATAGCTCGCTTAAATAGGTAACGGAACGCACACATTACGAGAATATATGTCTTAAATCTCTTTGACTTCGGAAGGTCCAAGTGCAATATGTTTCAAAGTCCAGAAGTGGCATATCGAATATGGCAACCAAGAGAAGAGATTCGGCAATTTCAAACACATCTAGGGTCTTTGAGCATTTGGTCATTAAGCCAGGCAGATGGAAGTGTTTGTAATTGAGACCGAGGAATCACTACTACGCAATGAAAAATACTAGGTGACCATGGGAACTAATCCATCACACACATGTCCCAATTTTTAGATCAGGGTAGGGGCTAGTAGACCATATTCTGCATGGAAGCACCTTTATTTTGTGTATTTGCATATTTTTTGGGTTAGATGTTGTTACAACTCCATTAGTCAAACTGCCATAGCCAAAGAGGGCAAGGAGCTCTAGTCAGGGTAGGGACTAGTAGACCATATTCTGCATGGAAGCACCTTTATTTTGTGTATTTGCATATTTTTTGGGTTAGATGTTGTTACAACACCATTAGTCACTGCCATAGCCAAAGAGGGCAAGGAGCTCTAGTCACCACCCAACCATAGAGGAATGTGGATAAGTATCCACATTGTTGGCTTATATAGTGGCCTACCTACCCACACTAGCCCGGTCACTCACAGTCCTTTTACCCGGGCGCCCCTGAACCCAGAACACACTCGCCACATACACTCAAGCATGTGGACTTCGTGTTCAATCTGTCGCCTTGGGCGACTCACGCATGCCGTTACAAGCTATGTGACAAATGCAAAACATAATATGTTTATACATCGACCCCACTCTAAAAAAGGAGGACCTAATGAGAATGTGGAGAACAATCCGAAAAGGACCTTGTATTGTTGATGACATTGTACTGCTATTTTGAAAATGTTCTTCATTTTGCGATAGTAAAATGTCCTTTATATCATGGTTCTATCAACTCTCTATAAAGGTCCATTTACTTTTTGTTTTTTAAATGTCTTAGTAGGACAATCAATACGGTTGTATGCCGATGGTTGGAATATCTTCATTTATTATTTTAAGGTCTTCTCAATGTTGATGTCTATATTGATTTTCTTAAATATAGTACTTATTCATGCAATTACTTTTTCTACACTATCCATGCATTTACTTTTCTAAATTTAGGAAATATCCATGCAAAATCCCTTTTTGCTTTTAGCATGATGTATCTATAAATATGACCACTTGGCTCTTACTCTAACCCTCACTCCCATATCTTATCACCTCCCTCTCTCTCTTATTGTATTTCTCTCCCTCCCTATTTATCCTTCTTCACTTAACTCTCCCTTACCATCATTCTCTACCTCACCGACCCTCAAATTATTCCTCATCCTCTATCTTTGTGGATCTCATTATGTCTTCTTCAAATGGCCCCAACTATACTCTCCTACCCTTGATGTTGTTTACAAATATTCGTGTACAAAGTCAACTGGAGATACGAAAGAACATATGAAAATCACGATAGAGGCTCGTAATCTTTGGAGCAAGATTCTAAAGGATAAGCCCATCGATTTCAGAGATATTGTCTGGAATATGAAGATTGGAAGCGCCATCAGCACTTGGCGGAATTGCCGGTACATTTCTAAGGAAAAGGAGGAGTTCCTTTGAGAGGAGTTGAAGAATAGAGTAGCCCATAAAAGCACATAGGTGTAGGAACCCTTATATAGTTATGGTAGGTTCTCATTTATAAACAATATTTAAGGCTGTAATCCTTACAAAAGTACTTAGTTGTAGGAACCCTTATGTAGTTATGTAAGGTTGCCATGTTTTTAGCCTTTGCCAAGATGATGTAATAACCTTTCTGGAATAAAGTCTTCTTTTAACTATAATTCGCCTTGTCATTTTTATTAATTGGCTTGTCAAATTTTAAGTTGTTTGTTGCTTTTAGGAAACAGTATGTGATCCCGATATAATTTCTTTTAGGGACTAAAATTATCTTTTGCCCACAATTGGCAGCAATATTATTCTTTTCAATTTTGTATCGTTCATTGATTTTTTATAACATAAAGTCACATGCAAAGACATCCAATGACATGCGCATGCGCATAGAGACATGCAATACTCCTAACGTGCATGCAATGAATGGTTTTTGCATTACAAGTACCTATGGATATGAAGCACACAAATCCTTATCTGAAATGGGATGTACAAAAAAAAAAACAATACATACTCGCTCTTCCAAAAAAAAAGTACGAAAACGTGCCTTCATTATTGGGGTGTAGGATTTGAGGGAAGATGCCTTTATTATTGACATTAAAAAGAAAGGTGATTTTTTTTTTTGTTTGGTGCAAAAGTAGAGTACACCTCTCCCACTCTCATAAATATAGAGATAACCTCCATACAACTTTGTTAACCACCATTTAGGTAATCCTTCTTAGTAGAGTATACCACGCTCAACCCTCCTTCATATTGTTTGTGATGGCATCATCAAATATTAGCATTAAGGTTGTTGCTACGCGTATCGTTAGGGAGGCCACCAATGTGGAGGTCAAGCAAAAGATAGTGTACAAGCATGGAAAGGTCTCACATCCTTACCACTTCCTGGTAGTGATGATGATATTTCTCAAGTGAAGACCAAAGTTGTGGGATTAATTGCCATATGGCGGGCCCATGGTTTTATTGATGATGCGTCTAAGTGTCTCTTGCTTGAGAAAGTGCGGAAGGGAACGAATGCCATTCACTTACTTTGTGCCTTCACCTCGGAGGACAAGCAATGCTGCACAAAGTAAGTGAACGCCGTTCACTTACTTTGTGCCTTTACCCCAAGGACAAGCAATGCCCATAGAAGTAAAGCTAATTGTGTATAACAGTTATTATGACAGAAGAGTTGTATTTGGAAGTTATATATAAATGAACTTGGTTTTATTTCCACTTGGAAGCAATAACCTCGATCTTGACGATGTAATGTCGTAATGTTTTTCTCTCTCTCTTACTCCCTCTCGCTCTCTCTTGCCCTCTCCCTCAAATAATTATGTCATGACTCTCTCTCCCTCTCTTTCCCACTCTCTTCGCTCCTCTGTCTCTTGATGGAGGGGGAGAGAGATTCTCTTGATTTCAAAAAACACAAGTGGGAGAGGGGGAGAGAGAGGAAGGATAGAGAGAGAGAGAGAGAGGGGGAAGAGGGTGGGGGAGAGAAAGGGAAGAGGGGGGGGGAGAGAGGAAGGGAGGCTGGGAAAGGGAGAAATAGTGAGACAGAGGGAAGGAGAGCTAATGCATAGGAAGGGTGAGGGAGAGGGAAGGAGAGATTACGCATAGGAAGAGTGAGGGAGAGGGCAAGGAAGGAGAGAGGGAAGAGGGTGGGAGAAGAGGAGAGAGAGGGAGAGAGAGAACTAAAGGACGAGGCTGAGAGAGAGAGAGAGAGAGAGAGAGAGAGAGAGAGAGAGAGAGAGAGAGAGAGAGGATGTGTAATATTTTGTGCACATGGGAGTACCTAAAAGAAAGGACGAGGTTGGGAGAAGGAGAGAGGGAAGAGGGTGGGAGAGGGAGAGGGAGAGGGAGAGAGAAAGGGATGAGGTTGGGAGAGAGAGATAGAGGGAGAGAGAGAGATAGAGGGAAAGGAGAGAGATTGAGAGGGAGGGTGGATAAGGGAGAAAGAGTGAGAGGGGGAAGATGGTGGGAGAGGGAGAGACAGAGGGAAGAGGAGAGGAGAGAGAGATTATGCATAGGGAGGGGGGGGAGAGAGAGAGAGAGAGAGAGATTATGCATAGGGAGGGTGGGAGAGGAAGGGGGAGGGGGAGGGAGAGGGAGAGGGCAAGGAAGGAGAGAGGGTGGGAGAAGGAGAGAGAGAGAGAGAGGGAGAGAGAAAGGGAAGAGGTTGGGAGAGAGAGAGAGAAGGAGAGAGAGAGAGAGAGAGGGAGAGAGAAAGGGAAGAGGTTGGGAGAGAGAAAGAGATAGAGGGAAGGAGATAGAGTGAGAGGGAGGGTGGATAATAGTGAGAGGGGGGAGAGGGTGGGAGAATGTTGTAAGTTATCCATCACAAGCGAATCCAAGAAAAAGACCAAAAACCATAATGGGACTCCTATGTCTCAAAAGGTGGATATATATGTGGGAGATCATGTAACTATGATTGATGTCATCATTGATGGGCAAACAATTTCTAATGCATATATTGATGGAGGTGCATCAATCAATGTCATGCGAGTGAAAAAATAATGAAAGATGCTAATTTGAAGTTGCTTCTACTAACTCTCCTATCACATCAAACTTGTTGATAATACTAGACTGAAAAACTCTAGGAGTGGTAAACAATTAGGGAGTGGATGTATGTGGTATTTTTGTGCCTACAACTTTCAAGGTTATTCCTACAAATCTTGATACTAGGGCTGACCCATTGATCTTGGGAAGGACGTGCCATGATCTTCTACTCTCTCTCCCTATCACATCAAACTTGCTAATAATACTAGGATGAAAAACCCTAGGAGTGGTAAAGAATTAGGAAGTGGATGTATGTAGTATTTTCATGCCTATAACTTTCCAGGTTATTCCTACAAAGATTGATGCTAAGGCTTACCCATTGATCTTGGGAAGGCCATGGCTTCTCACCAACAAATGAAAGCAATTCAAAAGCGGGAGACAATTGATTTCATTCTCCAAGGGGATAACAAGAAGGTGTGCTACAACCTCAAGAGCGCTCTACATTTTTCGTGTCATACAAATGTATACTAGTAATAAATTCCAAAGGAAAACTCTTGTCCTTTATAATTATTGGAGCATTAAGTATAATTATTGCTCAATAATTACCCACATAACAATCATAGGCCCAAGATTCCATACACCACTTGGATTTTGTGCCCAAGTAGGCCTATTTTATAATAAAAACATGAGTCTAGCTAGGTGTTAGTCGTGAACCCACAAGGTATGAGCTCACAAGATGTGAGCCAACAGACGTAAGTCTACCACATGTGAGCCCATAGATGTGAGCTTACCAAGCGTGACATGAGTCTAGCTCACTAGACTTGCATAAGCCTATTTTATACAAAAAAAGGTGTGAGCCATCAAACATGAGTCCACAAAGCGTGAGTTATGAGCCAATAGCAACATGATATAAGCTATGAGTTGTGACATGTGAACCGTGAGATGTGAGCCAACAAAAATGAGCTTACAAAGCATGAGCCGTGAGTCAACAAATGTGAGCCATGAGACCATAGATGTAAGCCTATATAGATGTGATGTGAGATTTTTTTAAAAGATTTTAAAAAAAACTCAAACCATAAAAATCACTTATTTTTTGGATAGAACACACCACTGAATCCATTTAGATGTACTTTAAGAAGCTTTAGAGACCGATTCATAAGCAAGAAACCCTTTAATGATGCGAACTTGATCCATACTAAATGTTCGACCTTGATCTATACTAAATGTTTGAAACGACAATCCGGACCAATTTTAAATCCAAACAACTTGGTTCAAACTAATTGTTGGAAACGACAATACGAACGAACTGTTAAAAAACAATAATCTCAACCTGATCTCATTGGAAATAATCCAATCACCTCTATAATATGTCAAACCATACCTCCTAGCCCTTGGTCCCATTAAATGATTAGTGCTCCCCTATTCAAAAGGCAAGAGAGGAATGTCTTAAGAAGACCTTGCCATGATATATATGTGGTTGGAGGAATTGGACTTACTTAGAGTATTGTTCGGTTCTACCTTAAGCAATGAGTTTTGGGAAGAAATGAGCCAATTAGTCGTAGAGATAAGCGGAGGAACCACAAAATCCCTATGGAAATTGAAGCCGCCATGATCCTCTAACCCTATTCTCTCTCTAATAAGAAGTGCTCAAACCATGTCTAGACACCACAATGTTTTAAACCTTTGGTATCAAGACCCCGAGTAACCCATTCTAAATCCTCTATTGAAAAGATAAACCCAACTTTAAGCTACCTCTTTCTTGAGCACCTCCGCTTGCACTAACCCTAAGCCTTAGCCTTTACACCTTTAACTTACTTTGGGGTTTGAGTTCAATCTTGTGCTCCTCCACTAAGAAAACCCAGTGTACCTGAGAATAGTTGTCTGCAAAAAATATTTGGAAATCCATCTTTCATTTGAAAATATTATTCCCTTGATATGGAATCATTAACAAGTAGTTCCATTTTGTTGGCAAATGCTACTTCAATCCACATCTATGTGCTTGAAAATTGTTGGAAAAGCTTCTCCTTCTAAGGTTTCATCTCCTTCAAAGTTACTTGATCTATTATGAGGCCAAGACCAAATGTAACCCCCTCCACCTCTTCTTCTCATATGGAGTCTTCTAAGTTCTCACTTGTTGCCTCATCATCAACACTAGGCTCTAACTCAAAACTATCAAAAGTTGAATCTTTATCATTTACCACCTCAAAAGTTAAATGTTCATCATTTACCACCTTCTTGCAATGACTGTCAAAGGGAAAAATTAAGGGCCTTTTTCAATATGAAGCTTTGGCAAGCCATAGAGGTCCCCAATGGTAGGGTTGAACCCTTGATGGCATAAAAAAACTATTGATTTATCATTAATTAGTGTTGATTAATCATCACTGATTAGTAAAGGTACTTTTTTTATTCGCACTATAGAGAATGGGTCAACTTGAAGTGTAAAATTGAAGCACCAAATGATGGGGCTTTTGAAAAGTAAGCATAAACTAAGTAATAGCCGCTCCCACTGATGAGTTTTAAACTCATACACATAAGATTAACCACTCTTAATCAAGGTTAATCTCAACTTTACCAAAAACACTTCTATTTAAGTTCCCAGGCCTGAATTAGATGCTATAGGCCACCAAACGAAAATCAATGCCCACCATCGCATGTTTGCCATCATTAAAAACCCTTGGATGATGAAATTAGTTCGATTTGCATTGGATGAAGCGCTGGAGTGATTTTTCCTAAACAATGTAGCTTTTGCAAATTGTTGCTGCTACAGATGTTGATGCATGCAATGTAGCTTTTGCAAATTGTTGCTGCTACAGATGATGATGCATGCAATTTTCATCAATTGAGGCTGCTGCTCTACAGGTTGTGCCTTGATGTTTTGGAGAAGCTCCAATAAGTGGCTTGCTCAATGGTGGAGTGGGATAGAGAATTCATCACTCCAATGGAAGGGGGTTGTGGAGAAGATGACCTAAATGTGAAAAAAATGATTAACCACTAATCATAGTTAGTGTAAATGATGAAATGAAGCTAATGCAAGCTTAAGGAGAGTGGATCTAAGCTCTAATACCATGTTGGAATTTATGGTGGATTAAACATGATTAAACTCATGGTGAAGACAACATTAGGCTAAGCAAGAGAAGTTAAGACTAATCGCATGAGACTAGATTTGATGACAACATAATGAGCACAATGAAGATGTGTGAGAGAGAATGAGAATGTAGAAAGACTAGTGTTTGTGTGTTTGTGTTATAAATATTCATTGGATGCTGCCTATCTATAGGCTAGCATCCAATGAGAATGTAGAAAGACTTGTGTTTATGTGTTTGTGTTGTAAATATTCATTGGATGCTAGCCTATTCATAGGCTAGTTATAAATATTCATTGGATGCTAGCCTATTTAGAGGCTTGGTACAAAAGTAATTAAAATATGATTAAGGAATAATCCCACTTACTTGATCTAAAAGTAGTACAAAAGTAATTAAAATCTAATTAAGGGATAATCCCATTCACCTTATACAAAAGTGGAACAAAAAGAGCACCCATTTCCTACAATGGAGTGCAATCTAAACTCTTTCCACACATGCTATGGGTGTCCTAGGCGTCTAGTCATGTATAGAAACCTTTTGCCAAATCAAACCTTCAGACCATAGAACCATATGCCCATATCCCCAATCTCACATGATGTTTTGGTGTATTATTTCAACAATTACCCAATGTTAATTGGGAGGTCACACTCCAAAAAAATATACGGTTTTGAAGCCTTGGACGTATTAGTTTTGTTGTTTTTTAAAATTTTTTTGAAGCTTGTTTACGTTAGGTCATTCTATTACATTCGTTAAAGGGGGAAATCTTTATTTCTTTGGTGAGTTACATGATTTTTGAGGCCCATAAGACTTTAAACTTATTACATTGAGCTAATAAATAGATTTATAAGTGTAATCCACTCTGAGAACATATGGTTTGAGCTCCATTTGGTGTGGATTAGAGTGAGAAAGTTGAATTTTTGTTCGTGCATTTTGTAATTTTTCATACATTGTTGCAATTGCTACCTTAAAAACATGTAAAATCTTTTTTTTAAAAAAAATTTAAGAACCTCAATGACCCCCAATCAAGCCCAAGAAACTCTAAAAATTTGTCCAAACCACCACTTAGGCTGGGAGACTTGAGTATACAATCCCATGAAAAATGTGAGTCTAACGCCTATAAACTATGAACCATGAGCCAAGAGACGTGAGTCGTGAGTTTGCAAACATGAGCCATGAGTCTAGAGGTAAGTGAACCTAATATTATACCAGCCAATTAAAACTACCTTGAAGACTTATAATAAGGACACACCTACCCATGCCCTATAAAGGGGCCATTAGAGGTTCATATCTGACATTCAAGTGTTGCTAAACCTCTGTAAAGCACTAAATCAGATTTTCCCCTTGATTTGAGTGGTCAATTTGCTAATCCAAAATAGAGTATGAATCTACATTAGCATTGCTTGTTGGGACAATGGGATTTTTTAGCTTGTATGCTTCATGTAACTCATAAATCATGCTACGGGCACTTGGATGGTCATCATAAACAACATTGTAAATAGTAACTAGAGCTAGCATTAACATCATAGTAGCCATGGATATCTTGTTAAAGAAGGGTGTTGAAATAATACCCTAAAACATCATGTGACATTGGGGATACGAGCATATGGTTTTGTGGTCAAAAGGCTTGATTTGGCACAAGGTTTATGGGCATGACAACACCTTCAAGACAACCATAGCATGTGTGGAAAGAGTCTTAGGTTGCACTCCATTCTAGGCAATGGGTGCTCTTTTTGATTCACTTTTCGATTAGGTAAATGGGATTATTCCTTAATCACCTTGTAATTTCTTTTGTACCAAGCCTATAAATAAGCTGGCATCCAATGAATATTTACAACACAAACACATAAACACAAGTCTTTCCACATTCTCATTCTCTCTCTCACATTGTCATTAGCTTAGAAATTTCTAAACCTTCTTAGTTGGTTGAAATTCTAATCTTCTAACCACCTCCTCCAACTTATAAGTGTTATCACATAAAATTGTCTTGAAAGTTCTCTTACCTTATCTCCTTCCCCGTTAACCTTTCTAGAATTCAACACCAAATCTTCTCCACCATGAGGAGCCCTCCCTTTATTGTCTCTCCTAATGCAATTACCTTCACCACACTGCTACTAGGTCCTGTCTTGCTTCTTCCTTTAGCTCCAGCCTTATAGTTACAAGTAACTTTATCCTTCCTACCTAGTCTTATAGTTACAAGCAACTTTATTCTTCCTACTCTCTTTACTCACTTGACCCTTCCCTTATACTCTCCACTTGAAAAGCACACTCATATGTATGAGAGCTTATTATGATATGTGACTTACATACACTAAGCCTTGAGTATTACATTTTGATCTTACAAAAGAACATGAAAAAGAATGTGAATATTTGTACATCAAGGATGATGGCACACATTTGATGCCCTTGCTATGAATAGGCATGCCATTTAGTCATTTTAAGGCATAGCTTACAAAAGAACATGAAAAAGAATGTGAGTACTTGTACATCAAGTGTGATGGCATACATTTGATGTCCTTGCTAATATGAATAGGCATGCCATTTGCTCATCTTCTAAGACATAGGTGATGTGTGTCTTGTCAATGGGGTTGGTTCAAGACATCTTGCTATAAACCTTGCATTGAAGAAGAGCTTCTGGTGTGAAAGTGTAAACGGAGTGGTCTTTAAAAAGGGTATGACAATTTATAGGTGATTTTGTTTGGACAACTCACGGACACATTGTAATGAAGGTGGCTCAACTTTTGAAAAATCCACCTCATGTTGAGAAGAGAAAGAAAAATGTCTCTTCCAAAAAATAAAATAAAAAAGACTTGTGATTTGGATGATAGTATGAAGAAAATGGTTGTTCAAAAATTGTCATTTTGTAATGAGAAAGATTATTCCCTCAAAAAAGTTTCCCGAACAATGACAGTGGCGCTGGGATGAAGGGAACCAACTTTTTTCCTTAGGTATGTGGGAGACAATGTGGCATGGAAGTGGCATAACTCACCTTTCAAGACATAAGTAAGGTATGTATGGGAGGGAGTGCAAGCAAACTCTAGCTCCAAGCTCAACTCACCTATGCTCCTGTACATCATGGGTGATTTTGATTAGACAACTCACTGACACATTTTGTAACGAAGGTGGTGTCAGTGTTTTGGATTTTTTTTTAAAAAAGAGAGTGAATCTGCAATCTTCCTTTGTTTGGGAGGATGAAAGGTGGGATCTAATGTGCAAGTTACTAAACAATGTAAATGGGAGAGTGTAGGAAGTTGCTGTGAACTGTTGACTTAGTTTTAATATATTTAATTTTATGTAAAAAAAAGGAAATGACAATTTTTGAATAATAAGTGCCACCTTTCAAGACATAAGTAAGGCATGTGTATGTGTATGGGAGGGAGTGCAAGCAAACTCTAGCTCCAAGCCCGACTAAGCCATGGCTAGGCTTCTACTCACCTATGCTTCTACTCACATAAGTAAGGCATGTGTATGTGTATGGGAGGGAGTGTATGTGTATGGGAGGGAGTGCAAGCAAACTCTAGCTCCAAGCTCGACTAAGCCATGGCTCGGCTTCTACTCACCTATGCTTACATCCTCCTGTACATCGCACTCTCTAGCGGCCAGATCTTCTTCAACAAAGTAAGCTACTAATCCTCAAGTTTGAGATCTTCCATTTTGTAGTGTTGCGTGTGTGTGTGTTTTATCATTCACATTTCAACCCTAAAACTTCCTCGAACCCCTCCTCTCACTTGTCTTAACAAGGACCTCCTGCCCCAAGTGCTGTACTGTCGAAAACCCTTGACCACTCGTGTCAATGGGAGTTGTCTCATGGCAAGCCATTCCACATGGGTCCTGGGGAGCAGTCTGAATAAATATTGCTCAGGAGCTGTTGAAGTTAAAGCTTATACGTGATATGTTTTAAGTTTCTATACTATCACATGCATCATTGCCTTCCATGGACGCATGTGGACATATTAGCTACGACTAGACTAGGGAGAGAACAAAACCATCAGTCTGGTGAGCCTTGTAAGTGGAGGAAAGCTGTCCACAGAATGCACAATGAGCTTGGCCAGTTTCACATGGCTTTCATGCCAAGAAAGGGGATGTACCACCATGAGGGCGTGAGAGCGGAAGGTAGCACAGAGCACAAAGGTACTGCAGAGCACAAAAAATGAGTAGTGGTTTACATGGTGAAAAGTAGTGGAACTGGGCTAGGAAGGTTGTGTGAAAACAATGGAACAACCGAGTCGTCAATGGCCTTGTAATAACAAAGATATGGAAGGAGATGTGGGTCCTTCTTACTCATGCACTAGAGCAGACCACTCATGGAATCGATTAAACTAAGAGGCCATGTGTCCAACTTGTCACAGCCTACAAGACATGAAGCGGTTTTTGCTCAAGAGAAAGCACAAAGGGCAAGACATTTTGGAGGTCTAGAATTCCTCTCCCCATTATACACATCTTGGACAAAAGTCTTTATAAATGGACTCATTAGAGGAGGGTTGGTTTGAAAGCTTGGTTCTCTACTTACCAAGCCACACCATGCGAATTATTTGCTTGGCATCTTGGCAAAGGTTTTTGTCATATGTGCTCTTGTCGTGGAAATAGGTACAATCTTATAGACATGAATGTTGGTAGACATAGTGTTCACCAAATGTCCCTAGTCACCTATGTATGTAAGGGTCATGAGGTCTAAGGTTATTATCATGTGTAACATTGGCATTTTTATCTCATTTACTGGTTCTAGAAATCACAAGGAATCCACAAGTTGTACAAGGAGCTAGCTAAGAATATGGGCCTAGAATCTAGCTTAATGGGAGAGATTGTAGGAGATGATTGAGGAGAGGTTTGACATCATCCATGATGTAACTCATGCTTTGTACTCTGTCTATTTAAGAGGCACATACTCATTGAAGAAACACGCTTCATTTTGTGAGAGTATGTGAATATGAAGCGGAAGCAAATACACAAGAGAGAGTAGACAACCAACAAAGATCCAACACTTGAGCCAAAAACTGAAAGTATTGAATAAATATGAAGTCAAAATAGCCATGCTTATATACATCTCATGGAGAGTAGTAGGCCAGTAGCAAAAGGCACACGATTGTAGCAAAAGTGAATGGAGTAAAAGAGAAGATGACATGTTCAACACCTCCTCTCAGCTCCAGCACGGGGTCCAACTCCCATATGGCCCCGGTACGAGTAATATTTGATCAATAATATCTGGAGGAAGAGGTTTGGCAAAGAGATCAGTAACGTTGTCCCTGGAGGACAATACTCTGGTGTAATGATGCCATCGGCGCGAGCTCACGAACGAAGTGAAAGTGGACCTCAATATGTTTGGTCCTGCCATATTGGAACAACCATAACGGCTCATAGTAGGTATCCAGATAAGCACGGTACTCGGTCTCAGTAGAAGATAATGAAATTGTATTATGCTTCTTGGATCTCTAGGAAATAAGACCAAAACCAAGCTAAAACCCTCGGCTGAATATGAGAGGAGGTTGATGTCATTTGCATAAATTAGTAGGGGGATCAATATGCCTGCCAATGTGGGAGCAACCCTGCCTAATCCATTAATGAAGCTCAAGATGTCATCCATGTAGAGGTCAAAGAGAGAGAGAGAGAGAGAGAGAGAGAGAGAGAGAGAGAGAGAGAGAGTATCTTTAAACCCATAGCGTGGTACCTGGGATAAATTACCACTAGGTAACAAGATATTTGTTGGTAGACAGTGTGTTCACCAAATATCCCTAGTCACCTGTTGGTGTTGGACTCAACACACTCACACACACAAACTTGCACATTAGGGTTAGGTGCAGGATGGAGAAGCTCACACACAGAAATGAGAGAGAGAGAGAAAGATATATTAACGTCTACGAGAGGCCAAAGTCGGCCTATGAGACAAAAAATAATACAATTGTATTCTTCCGGTCATCGGAAGAAAAGGAAAAGAAAGAAAAGAAAAAGTGTGCATGTGTCTGGATACAACTGTGAATCATCATGGATCGGTGGAGCCCATATACAAACAATATAAAGGGGAGTGGGGATGTCGATGGAGTGTTAAGGCAAGATGCATCTCTATATGTTGAAGGGGTAGTACAAGCATGCTATGCAGATCAATGAGAGAGAGAGAGAGAGAGAGAGAGAGAGAGAGAGAGAGAGAGAGCCAAAAGTGTGGTAACCACAAAATGCAAGTCAACCCTTGCATGTGTGCCACATCCATATAATATAGGAGTACAAAATATTATATGTAGAGTGTCCTTTCACACTTGATATCCAAGGGAAAAAACCACATGGGAAAAAGTGTCCTTGGTTAAGCCCTGTTCACGCATACTACACAGCACTACCATAAGTGAGCATATGTCTACAAATCCCCCCTGTAGTGGAAGTGTGAACCTGTACAAGGTAGCAGATCACTCTTTGTATGAGAGTAAGCCCAAAGCTTTGCGGAAAGCTTCAAACTTTTCTCGAGGTAAAGCCTTTGTGAATGGATCTGCAACATTATCTTGTGTAGGGCAGTAAGATAAACTGATCTCCCCTGCATGTAACCTTTCTCTGACATAGTGATAATGAATCTCAATGTGCTTGGTATGTGCATGAAATACTGCATTTCGTGCCACGGCCATAGCAATCTGGCTATCAGTGAGAATGGTGGTGAGTGTCTGCTGACACTCACGAAGATCAGCCAATAATCTCCTCAACCATACACAATCTACTGTAGCTGTGAAGATTGCCCTGTACTCAGCCTCACAAGTAGATGTGGCAACAGTGGGTTACTTTTTACTCAACTAAGATATGCATGAACTGCCAAGAAAAAAACAATTCCCACTGGTGGATTGCCTGGTATCATAATCACCAGCCCAATCTGAATCACTGTATGCATAAAGCTGCAAGCTGCCCCCCCCGGGATAGAACAAACCGAGATCCAGGGTACCCTGAAGATAACGAAAAATGCGTTTGACTGCTTGCCAATGCTTTGTGCCTTGGCTGTGCATGAATTTGCTCAACAAAGACACCCCAAAAGATATGTCTGACCTCGTGTTACACAAGTAAATGAGGCATCCCACTGCCTGGCTGTAAATGCCGGCCTCAAAAGGCTCTCCAATATCATGCATAGTAAGGCGTACACCTGGTTCTACCGGAGTAGAAATGGGCTTACATTCATCCATGTGAAACCTTTTTAGCAAACTTTTTATGTACTTAGTTTGCTGCATAACAATGCCATCGTCTGTATGCATAAACTGTATGCCGAGATAGTAGTGTAAAGGCCCCAAATCTGACATATCGAATTCAGCTTTCAAATCAGCTTTGAAATATGAAATTTGTGCTTTGCTAGTATGTGTAATGAGCATGTCATCTACATACAAGATGTCTATGAGAATATCGGCACCGGTTTTCTTCACATATAATGTGCTCTCAGCTGGACTATTCACATAACCTTGGTTGGTTAGATGAGCATGTATTTTATCATACCAAGCTCTTGGAGCTTGCTTTAACCCATACAATGCTTTGTGTAACCTGCATACTTTATGTTCCTGACCAGGAGAACTATAAAACCAATGGGCTGATTTACATATACTTCCTCTTGTAAATCCCCATTTAAGAATGCAGTTTTGATGTCCAATTGATGCACTTTCCATCCTTTATATGTGCAGCCAATGCAATCACTGATCTTATTGTGGTCATTCTCGAAGTAGGAGCAAAAGTCTCTTCATAATCTATTCCCTTTTTCTAGGAGTAGCCTTTAGCCACAAGTCTTGCTTTATACCTGTCAATAGTACCATCAGACTTTCTTTTGACTTTGTACACCCACTTTGTTCCAATGACATGCTTGCCTTTAGGTAATTCCACAAGATCCCAAGTATTGTTCTTCATGATAGAAGAGATTTCAGCTTGCATAGCTTGCACCCAATGCTCTTTCTCATGTGCTTCTTCATAAGAAGAAGGCTCTTCTGAATCAAAGAGACCACCCATGGCTAATGCAGACTTCCCACGATGTATATTCAATGCATGGCTGGAACTAGCCCTTGTTCTACTTGTGAGTGGAGCTGCAAGTTTGCTTTCTTGCAAAGTTTTCAGCAACCATCTTGGCACTAACTTGGCTGTGTCTATGGCTGTTTGCTCTTCCCTGACAAGATCTTCCACTTCTTCCATAGAAGGGGGCTGAATGGCTGGCTGTTCCACATGTTCTACATGAGGATTTTCTTGTGTAGGGGCTGGCTGATCTGAATCCCCCCTAATTGCAATGGGTAATAGTCCATCAAACATGTCCTGTATGCCTGTATCATTACTTTTATACAAGCTGTACATGGGCTGTTCTGAATTTTCAGCAAATATAACATCTCTGCTAACAAAAATCCTTCGTGTAGTTGGATTATAAAGACGGTATCCTTTGCTCTCATTGCTGTAGCCCACAAAAATGCATTTCATTGCTTTGTCATCTAGCTTTGTTCGGAGTTGTTCTGGCACATGTGCACATGCCAAACACCCAAATGTACGCATATAATCCAATGTTGGCTTTCGGCTATACCAAGCCTCAAATGGTGTTATGGTTTTCAAAGCTTTTGTTGGACACCTGTTCAACACATGAGTTGCACACATTATAGCTTCCATCCAAAAATTGTGAGGCAACTTTTGTGCTTTCACCATGTATCTTGCCATCTCCATGAGAGATCTATTTTTCCTTTCAGCTACACCATTCTGTTGCGGTGTATAAGGCACAGTACATTGGTGTTTGATGCCCTTTTGAAGCATATAATCCTTGAATGCATTTGACATGTATTCTCCACCTCTATCTGAGCGGAGTGTTTGGACTTTACATCCACACATATTTTCAGCCATTGCTACAAAGTGTCGAAAGCATGTAAACACCTCTGCTTTCGCTTTCAAAGGGTAAACCCAAGCAAACCTGGAGTAGTCCTCAATGAATGTGACAAAGTAAAGATGCCCCCCTATGGATAGTGTCCACATTGGACCACATACATCACTATGTATGAGCTGTAATTTACTTTCAGCTCTAACAGCTCCATCTTTGGGGAATGGTTTTCGTTGCATCTTTCCCAAAATACATCTCTCACATACATGTCTTGGTGGAGACTCAAGAGGCGGCATAGTATCAACCATATGATGCTTCTACAAAAGCATCAAACTCTAAAAATTTACATGCCCAAACCGAGCATGCCATAGCTCTGCATCATGCATAGCAAGAGTGTGGGCAGCCACTGTATTTGCATCATAAGTACGCTTGTCATAGCTGTCCAGCTTATACAAGCCTTTGTGTTGTGTTCCAGAGGTGACTATTTCGTAACCCTTTGATGGGTCTTTTACCAAACACTTCCCATCTTTAAATTCAACCTTTAAACCTTGGTCGTTTATGGTTGAGAGGGAGAGCAGATTTTTCTTTATCCGTGGAACATACAATACATTTTTCATACATATATTGGCACCATTGGCTGCAATAAGTATGACATTGCCACAAGGTGGTAAGGTACGTAGTGTACGGTACGCTATCAGTACGTACGGAACGTACTTCTGTACGGAACAAATTTTAAGGTACGTAAACAGTACGTACCATTTGTAAACAGTCCTAGAAACCTGAATATTTTGTAGACATAGCAACCAAAATACTTAAAATAAAGAGAATGAACCTCATTACTTAAAGTTTAAATCAATTATCAGTTACCAAGCCCATTACACAATACCTCATGTTAATAGTCATAGTGATATAAGCAAGAACCATGAAAGTCATAGATGATAAAAGAGAGTACAAATATCATGTCTTTAGCTGCCAGCACATGTCCTGGTCCACAAGTGCAAAAAGCAAAACAATGAAACACTACAGTTGTCTAGACTCTAAAGTCTAGACGCAAGAGTCTCAAATCTCATCATCAGATGAAGATGATGAGTCTTCTGAAGAGAGCATGCCTCCATCATTGATACCATTGCCCTCTTCATCGAACTCTGGCTCAGCAGCAACAAGCTCCAGTGGATCCTCGTCATGTGCCTCGGGAATCTGAGTGTGAATGAGTTCGACAGCCTCATTTGCACGCCTCTGTTGGGTGCGACGAACTGGAAGCTTTCCCCTGCGAATGCTCTCGTCTCGCAGAGCCTGGATCTGGAGCTGCCGGGCGTAGAGGAATGCTGAGAGATCGTGCACGTGAGCGGATCACACAACGATCCACGCTCTCAAGCTCTCTATGTAAAGCTCTCAAAATCTCCTCTTGCTCATCTCTAATCTGCCGATCCACAAGCTCCGGGCTGGGTTCATCTACCATTTTGAGTAGTGTTGGATCAACCTGTTTAAACATGCCACAAATTGCATATTGGACAATGGACATTCATTGAACTAGAAAAAAATTTCTACTTCTAAGTTCTTCTTGAGTCCAAATTTCAATTTATACCTGCTTCGGTGACCCCAAAGCATGGTAGCTTCGCACGAGCGTCATGTTAGCTCTGCAATACACCAACTTCTCTAATTGAGAAGTACTAAGGCGATTCCGAATCTTAGTGTGTATAAGGGAGTATGAGCTCCAGTTCCGCTCACATGCTCCAGCTGAGCAATCCTGTGCAAAAATGAGTGCAATGCGAGCAAATTTGTAAATCTTTCAATGCTAAAACATCAAGCTTCATTTCCGAAGAGTATACTTTAGAGATTAATTACAAGTTACCTGAGATAGAACACGAAGAGCAACTCGTGAAAGGTTTGGAAGACCAACCCTTCCATAAGAGTGCCACCATGTCAAAGGGAAT
The DNA here is from genome assembly GCF_041138505.1 of Cibotium barometz. Classification (NCBI taxonomy): domain Eukaryota; kingdom Viridiplantae; phylum Streptophyta; class Polypodiopsida; order Cyatheales; family Cibotiaceae; genus Cibotium; species Cibotium barometz. Next base: position 57,904,913 of record NC_141047.1, on the reverse strand, counting down.
TTCATGGCTTCCTTCCTCAATGACACAGGTCTCGCAAATGAAGCACCAATACCACTCATGTAAGTGGTGAACTCTCTATCTGAAGTTGCTCCTCCTTTGAGAACATCCTTCCCACATACTCTGACTGCTTCATGCTCAAAGCAGTATTATTCCATAGCTCTGGCGACCTGTAGAGAGGATGGAGCATGGCAGCCATCGCATGGATGGGACGGCTCATGAATGTCCACCGTTTGTCTACAATGTCCAAGATCTCACCTCGGCTGAAAATGAGAGATTGAACATACATGTCTTAGGTTATAGTGCTAAGAGAATCGAGAATCGAGAAGTCATAAAAATCAAAGAAAGAGGAAGAAATTAGAACTATTGCTTACCGTTGAGCAGTCATCATGGAGCACTGAGCAACATGGTCTTTCATTTGCATAAACAAATGAAAGACCAGCCCCAAAGTTGAGCCCTCCATGTCTGTAAGTCGGAGAAGGACATACACGGGCTTAAGTGCAACTGAAAGGCTATGAACTTGCTGCCAAAAATCATCATCCAGGATCCGCCTCTGCAAGTATTTTGTACGCTCATCCTCTGAATGATGCATCTATCGCCACCTTGGATCCACAACTGTTGATGATAGTGAATCTCTTATCTTGTAGAGCCTATCCAAGACCAAGAACATGTAGGCAAACCTGGTCTTGGATGGTCTCACCATATCCAAAGGGCTGTGGCTCCGAAAGATGGCAAGAGCTTGATGCTTCTTGCGGAAGAAGGTGGTGATCTTTACAGCATTTGCAACAATGGGCTGCACCCAAACAAGCTTCCCAATGTCTTCCATAAGTAAATCAAGACAATGGGCAGCACATGGAGTCCACACTATATGTGGAAACTCTGCCTTGACCATTTGACCCATTGCCTTGCAGTTAGAGGCGTTGTCGGTCACCACCTGCACAACATTGTCCTCCCCAACCTCAAGGATAGCCTGTCGAATGTGGCCATAAATGAACTCCCCTGTGATCCTGTCGCCTGCTCTCCCTGCATCCACGGCACGCAAGAAATAGGTGCCCAAGCAAGATGACACAAGGATATTGATTATGTGCCTCTTGCGAATGTCTGCCCACCCATCTGAAATAATAGTGCATCCAAACTCCTGCCAACTTGCTTTCACAGGTGTGAGCGCCTTGTCTATCAAGGTCTGTAGCATTTTGAGCCATGTCAACAAAATATACCTGCAAGCAAACCAAACACCAATGTGCACTGCCAGGCAACCAAATGTCTTGTGCAAATGTTTGCCTGCAAACTGAAGCAAGTGTAAACCTCTAGTCTCGTCGAACACCACATCACGGCTCACAACAACTTTACCGGCCTGAGGACCATAAATGGAGCGGTGCTCCTTAGGCACATGAACATACGCCGTACACCCAAATATCCGGAAATGAACAACGGAGGGCTTCTCACCATGGAAAGCCTCATATGGAGTTTTGTCGGGAAGAGCAACAGTAGGAGACCTGTTCTGAATGTAGACAGCAGTGGAAGGCGCCTCAGCCCAGAAACGTCGAGGTAATGAAGAATGCTCAAGCATAGCACGGGCCATCTCCATAATGGTCCTATTCTTCCTCTCGGCAACTCCATTCTGTGATGGAGTATATGATGTAGTAAGCTGTATCCGAATGCCATGTGTCGTGCAATATTGCTTAAACTCTTGGGATGTGAACTCACCCCCTTCATCATTCCTGAGAGCCTTGACTGAGTGACCGGTCTCTTTTTCCACCTCAGCTCTCCAATCATAGAAGTGCTAAAAAGTCTCATCCTTGGTCTTCATAAAGAAAACCCAAGTATATCTGGTAAAATCATCCACCACCACGAGCACGTACAACGCCTTACTCAAAGATGCGGTACTTATAGGACCACATAAGTCTGCATGAATGAGAGCAAGTGATGTCGAAGATTTGTGTGTCGCCTCCTTCGAAAAGGCGGCTCGGTGTTGCTTCCCCTGTAAACAAGAGGAACAGGCAGAAGATGAGCCTTGATGGTCGGTAATCCCTCAACCAACCCATCCTTTGAGGCTCGTTGCAGAAGCTGATAGCTCAAATGGCCAAACCGAGCATGCCAAAGAGCAGAAGAAGCACTAAAAGAAAGCAGAGCGGCCAACTTGTAGAGACCACTATCTTGAACTCCCTGAGCCAAGATGCTACCAGTTGCCTTATCATGAATGGTAATCTCATAACGAGAAAAGATCACCTCCGCACCTTGAGCTGTAAGAGCACTCAATGACAAAAGGTTAAAAGCCAAGTCTGGAATATACAGTACGTCAGAGAAGTACCTCTTGTCCTCGTCAGAACGGAAGATGGGGATAGTGCCATGTCATAGAAGAAGAATCACCCAGAGTGATCTCACCTGATCATCTGGCAGTGAAGTCCTCGAACCAATCTCGATGGGGTGTCATATGAGTAGTAGCACCGCTACAACAATCCAAGACCGTGACTGAGAAGTCACAAGAGCAAGGACCAGCAGGTGCTGTCCAGAAACGCAGCAGCAAAGGGCTGCAGATCTGAGAGAAAACGCAGAGGAGAAGGTGCTGAAAACAGGGCTGAATCTGGGGCAGCAAGGTTGATAAACCGGGAGCGACGATACCATGAAAGAGTGCACAGAGTGGAAGTAGAGTGGCACTAGAATGTGCTGAACAGAGAGTGCAAGAGAGAGAGAGATATGGAGAAAACTATGCTGAATATACTGAAGCAAAACAGTCCCAAGCAAGAGACACTACAAGTCTCATAAGTGAGGGAGCAAAATATGTACGAGACTGAATGAGAAAAGAGAGGCTAGCACCCACTATTTATAGTAGGGGAAGGCTGGCCGACTGGAGCTATTGGACATGGCCGACTGAAAAATGGCAGGAAGGCTGGGAAAAATCCCAGAAAAATACTAGAAAAAGGGGTGGCAAGCCCACAAGCAAGGGCCATGCAAAAGGGACCAAATGGGCACCATACAAGAGCAGAATCTGGGGATGAAAGTGCTAACATAGGATAGGGCCATGAGAAAGAAGACCAGCCAGGGTACTTCCGAGACTCTTCTTCAGGCTAAGGGAAAAAGTAAATGGTAGTCCAAGGTTTTCACGAGCAACAAAGCTGACCACAAATTGTTGCCACAGGTATCCAAGAAGGCGGTCTGTATCGGTTGAAGGACTTTGATGGCTCTTTGAATGAATCCGAATCTCATTTGCTGCAACTTCTTCACAGCTATCATGCCGTGGTAGCTCATATGGATACAGATTTGTGGCATGCTCGGTACGGGCATCTGAATTATACTTCTCTACAACTACTGTCTTCCGAGCAGATGGTCAAGGGTCTTCCACCATTGAAACCCTCCCACTTCACTTGTGGTGTCCCTTCTAGAAGGGGACACGGACCTTGGTAGTGACCATACTCCCTACAATGGTGGCATAAGATGGGAGGGTTACGAGGAGCAGGTGGGCGAGTAGGCCGGTTTTCTGCAGTGGTGACCGTGAGGGTGGTAGGGGCAAGAGATGGTGGGGTGGGCATGAGGGGTGGAAGGAAAGGGTTAGTGGGTGAGGGGGTAGGGGTGTATGTAGGAGTGGCTGGCTGGTAGACAAGTGTGGTTGTTGGGGTGAATGATGTGAAATGACCGGTGGGGGCAGTTGGCGGAGGGAACTGTTGTTGGTGATGCAATTGGCGGAAGCCCTTCAAGTAGTAATGATCCTTGTTCTCATGATCGCCTTTCTCACAGAAAAAGCAGTACTTTCTCCGTGGGCACTCTGCCTTGAGGCTTGGCAAATGGCGCACCTCACTGTCTTCTTTGCCTCTTGTTGGCCCTTGAGTTCTTCTATCTCCTTCTTGAGCTGGGCCAAGGTGTTGTCTTCACTTTGTGCCTTGTGAAGCTTCAGTGCCTCCAATTCCCCTTTGAGGATGGCCATGGGGTCTTCTTGTGATGACATGACCCAAGAGGATGAGGAACTGTTGTCGCGCTCAAACATCAAGCGTGCAATTTCCAGCTAAGAGGCCAGCTCTTGGAAATCCAGTAAGGTGGTAGGTGCAGGCTTGCTTTCTTTGATCTTTTGTTGGGTGGACCGGGGCAAGGCTTGTAGCACCCATTGCTTGACCATGAAGTCACTAGGGTAGGCCGGCAACCAGGACACCAAGACCCTTGTTCGTGTCATCAGCTTAGACACGCTCTCCTCGGGCAAGAGTTGAAGTCTTCCCAAGTCTTGGAGAATGCGGTCTTCATAGTTACCCGGCTTGAAGGTGTGAAGGAAGATATCCCTCAAGTTGGGCCAGTCCACAAAATGGTCACTTGCAAACTGACTAAACCACTTGTCAGCTGAGCTTTCTAGTGGATGGAAATCGAGCCAAGTAGGCATCCTCCCTCTCCAGACCACGGGTTTTGCACATAGAGATGAAGTGCCGGTCATCCCCATCTTCCGAGGTGGAGCCTTTGAACGTAGGAAGCTTGATGTTAATCCGGCCCAACACCACGGATAAGGGTTTTGGAGTTGGAGGGTTGTTCTTGTGGTGACCAAGATTCACTGCGGCCATGGGTAGAGGTAGAGCAGAAGGAGGACTTTTGGGGGGCACAAAGTTGACTGGCCGCTTGTGGCTGTAGCACTTGACAGAGAGGGGACTCTTGATGGTTCTGATAGAACTAGAGCTCACACGATTTGGGCATGCAGAGATGATGAACTACCATAGACTCAAAATTTTGGGAACTCCTGACTCACAAGAGTCCCCAATAGGATCGCCAAATTTTTAGTGTACCTGTAGTGGGCTCGGATGTCCGACGTGTCAGCACACTAGAAATCACTAGGGTCCTCTCTAAGACAGTATACCCTCAGGAGTTGGCACAGGCTAGGGAGACGGCGACCTCTTTGTCCCACTCCACTATGCACTCACACAAACTCAAGAACGGAACAAACACAGGAGCCAACAATCCCCAAGAGGTGACATGCACATGCATAAGACTGAAGTTGACAAGAGTTGGAACAGCACAAAACTATGTATTGCATTGGGGATCCTCCTCAGTACACCAAGGTCTCTCTTTATACAATGGCCATGGCCCCTTGGGCCATCACGAGCAAGTGCTAAAAGTGGTCACTGGCATATGCCGTTGGAGTGGGTCCGAGCACAAGTAGGTGAGCACCACTTCCAAGCGGTCAAGTGGTTAGCCAATGTGGCCCCCTAAGTTTGGGGAGTGGGGTTCCCTCCTTGTGTGATTGGTGGGTGACCCTTTGGGGTGCCCGCACTTGGGAGTTCACGAACTGGGACCATCGGCAGTGAGGGTGGCTATAGAGGCCAAGATTGATTCCATTGAGAGGAGTCATACATGGGAGCTTGTGGACCGGCCTCTGTATCGACATGTCATGGGGGTCAAGTGGGTCTTTAAGACCAAGTTTCGTGTGGACAAACACAAAGCCAGATTGGTTGTGAAGGGGTACTCTTAGATCGAGGGTGTGGATTATGAGGAAACTTTTCCTCCTATAGCTAGATACAGTAGCATGTGGACAGTTCTTACTCTTTCTGCTCATGAGCACTGGGTGATTTACCAAATGGACGTCAAGTCTGCCTTTCTTAATGGTGACGTACATGAGGAGGTGTATGCTGAACTACCTCAAAGGTTTTTAGGTTCCCGGACATGAGGGTAATGTGTACAGATTGCACAAAGTCCTTTATGGTTTGAAATAGGCACCCAAGGCGTGGTATGATAAGATTGATGCATTCTTTCTTTCCCTTGGATTCTAGAGATGCTTTGCTGACAACAATCTCTATGTCTTTACTCAGGATGCTTTGCTCTGTTTGATTGTCTTATATGTTGATGATTTATTGATCACTAGCTCACATCTGGCCAAGATTGAACAACTTCGGTCAGATTTAGCTCTCACCTTTGAGATGACTGATTTAGGACTTCTCCACTACTTTCTTGGGATGGAGGTCTATCAGTCTTCTGATGGAGTGTTTCTTAGTCATTACAGATATTTGTAGCAGCTCCTGGAGACATTTGGGATAATCGAGTGCCGTCCAATTTCTCTTCCAATGGATCCTAACTCCAAGCTCTCCCGTGATGATCCCTAACTCCTCTTCAAGGACATGGTCCGTGGGGTATGCCCAATTGGTTGAGGCTGGAATACTGAATTCTAGATCATCGGTGGTTTGGTTTTGGTTTGGATATGTCTATGGACATGGATATGGAAGCTTGGAATTGGTTGTTGACCCGGTTTTAGGGTCTCTTTTGTGAACATTTTGCTCTAAGAACTGTTTGATGTAAATATTGTTGTTTTCAAAGGTTGTTTTAAGAAACATTGTGGAACTTCTTTAATTAGAGAACTTGTTTTATATGTTTCAGAGTGTAGTAGGACCTAATTAGATAACAAAAATGAATGGGTGAGTGGGTGGATAGATGTCCCAACGACACCATTCTATGGATGGGTGGACCTGATGAGTCGGGTAACTTTCCTATAGATTTATTTATTACGATCTATAGTAAGAATAGGGCCCGAACAAGTTCTATTTTAGGAGAATGAGCCAACGGCCGTGCCTCGTAAAGAAAAGAGGAAAAAGGCGTTGGCTTCTATGAACGAAGTGTGGACTTGTTCCATTCTCGATGATGCACATTGAGTGCCGTTCGATCGGAGGAATAGATTCTTGTTCGAATGACTGTTTCGCCTGTGAGGTAGAGTTAGGTCCCTCTGTTTGCTTGTATCCTTGTATTCTTGAGAGATCGAGGTGTCGTCAATTGGAGACCAGGGGACTTAGCTGCCTATCAAAAGGATTCCCTTGGCCCAGTAGTTGGGGGGGGATTTTACACCCGATATCAACACACAACAACCATGAGCAGGGGATGCACACAAATCCAATATTGAACAGGTATGGGTCAGTCTCTAATTCACCTCCTAACCTAGACTAGAGTTACCAAGACTAGAAGAGCTATGTGCCTTATATAGGCAAGCCTAGCATGCTTTGTAGGCCAACCATTGAATATTAAAGCTTTCAATGTAAACACACAATTTCTAATCATCCTTTATCTTGTTAGAGACTAGATTAATGGATGGTTAATCAATCCCATCAACTCCACTTGGCATTGGCCTTTATTAATCATTATAGCTTCCTACCTTCAATGTAAGTGTGTCAGTAGATAGGGAGGCAACTTTTGATTTTTTGAAGGTTAAGTTTATAAGATCTTGATCTTATTCTCTCCCCTTTGGTTATTATTTTTTTGCAACAATTCAGAATTCTTGCAACTTCGTCCATCTCCCTAGCCACATTTTTTGTCAATAGTCTTCACTTGTATTTGTTGATTTATTCTTGGATTCATGAGGTCTCCTTAAAATATGGGGTTGGTAATTTGCAGTGGGTGCTTTCTTCCAAGTACATGAACTTCCCTTATCCTGTGGCTCTTACTCTTCTGCATATGGTGTTTTCATCGGTCCTTTGCTTCTTTGTTGTGAAGGTTTTGAAGGTAACCTGATTCCTTCTCTATAAGCATCTAATTGGACAAGTTTGTACAAAAAATTAAATCAGTTTGACATAACCTTTTCTCTTGAATTTTGATGAGCTTAAAAAATTGTTTTCCAAGGATTGTGTTTCTTGAGAAGAAAAATAACGAGCGGCATCATATACACCATTCATGTGTGCAGGTCGTGGCACTAGAAGAGAGAATAACTTTTGACATGTAAGTGCTCTTTGCTCAAGGTCCTTGTTTTGAGGGTGAAAGCCGTGTCAAGGTCTGGTCAATCTGGTCATGTCAAGGTCTTGTCAATTTGATCTACAATTTGACAGATATCTCTTATTTGAACAGGTTGGGGTTATCTTTGTTTCTTTTGGCAAGCAACAATCAATAGTGATGAAGCTTAATTAGATATTACTAGTTACAAAAGGGATAGATTTAGACACAATCAGCACACAACCATGTTGTAATAAAGTTGGTGAAGGTATGATGTGTTTGAAACAACTGTGATGCTAGTGCTTGAGGTCTTTTTTCTAAAAGAAATGACTGTAACACTCAAGAACCACAAAAGGGCGAGGTGGGCTTAGACAGAGTATCAACCCGGGGTCGACGACCTAAGGTTAAGGGGATGGGCCAACCTTGATTAGCGAAGGCTGAGGGTTAGGGTTAAATGCTAACCTAAGATAAGGGTTAAGGATTTAGCTGGGTTTAGAGGCTGATTAGAACTTGGGCAGGAGGCAAGGGCTAGCAAGGATGAAGTGTGGATTAGCCTTCGGTCATGTTAAAAGTAGGCTAATGGCTAAAAAGGGGAAAAACGTCTGCTGACTGCTAATAAAAGTTAGGGCTGGTCGATAAAAGTATACATAGGGCTCAATTATGATCATTACTGAGGAGCCCACAGGTAGAGACACATGTTGGAAGCTTAGATCCTTGGGGCGACGAATAGCTCGGCACGCGACATGTCTTGGTGGTATGGGACGTCAAGACCAGGGTTGACTTGGGACAATCTGGACCTCAAAGCTTGGGCTTGGTTTGAGATTGGAACCTATGGCTGGAAAATGAGATGCTAGCTGGAATTTATCGCGATCATCGTCACGAGATCTCAAGTGGGTTATAATAACTTTAGGAGGGTTCTAAGTATGTGTGATCCTTACTTTAATATCAAAGCTGGACCTGTGCAGTTGAGTGCGTTTGAGGTATGATTGTTACGGTGGCAAGTGCTTCTTTCTGTCTGGTGCTTTTCTACCAACGTTGTAGGATTGCCTCCAAGAGCTTCCAAAGAAGCTAAATCTATGTGTGCATAGATTCAAGGGGATCGTGACATGGAGAATAGGCGGGGGCGACTATATTTTTCTGCTTTTTTATGAAATTTGGTGCTCTTAGAATGGAATCGTGCTGTAGAGGGCTGTATGACCTGTGTTCGTACAGGTCCAACAACTGTACGGACAGCCGATATAGGTGCCAGACATGCTCAGGTGGCAATGCGTGCACACTGAACCCAATTTATTCATTATTTTATGTTACTAAGGTTTATTGGGTGTAGGGTTCACATTTACTTAAAGTGTGGGCGGACACACTTATAATTTTATAAGTGAGTTCACATCAGGCTGGACAATTTTTAATGAACCAAGGCCAATTATGAGAGATGGTCACCCGGGCACTCGCAAATAGCTCCACGAGTTTCTATTCTAGGTGTGGGAGGGCCAAAGTGGGCAAGCCCTGACTTGTAGAGCACTCATCTGAAAAACGTGGGCTGTTAGGAGCTGTTTGGACAGGAAAAACAGCAAGTTTACTCATTTTGCATGAGCTACAGGCGGAGTACATGCCAAGAGCAAGAGTCCCAGGGTTGGCTGGCTGCTATTTCTCTCTCTTTCTCTCTCTACAGGGCTGGTCGACTGCATCTACAGGGCTACAGGCTGTTAGATTTGTTTCCAAAAGCTGGCGCATGGCTGTTGGGACTGTTTTTGTGCTACTTTGCTGAGAATAGGGCTTGGACAGAGTGAACAGAGCCTCAACAGGAGCTGGCCGACTGTTATAAGGGCCATTATTGGCTGTTTTTACAGGTTTGTAGAAGGTTTCTCTCGCGAGGACGAAACTTGAGCAAACATGTCCTTAGACAAGTATCAGGCCTGGGGATGTGATCTGGTGGAACTTGTGGGTGTTGCAAAGCAGGAGTGGTTGGTGACCACTCAATCTTGGTTGGTGACCGAGGAGCTGTAGGTAATGTGTTTACCTATGTTTTCACAGTTGGATAAATCTGGTGTCGGTTGGATGAGTGTGTACTCTCCGGGCACCGCATCTTGTACATATAAATACTTCTGTTGGTAAGAAAGATACCTCAGGGGGGGCTGGCCCAACTTCAGCCCCTAGTGCTGTGTCATTTGCAAGTTGGTTTATGTTTGCTGGAGCCTGGATGTATATGCTCATGTAATGTTTCACAATGATGGTAATCATGTATATGCCAGGAATGGTTGATGTATGTATGCTGTTTTGGTAGTGAATTGGTTCCGTATACACGTGCCCGTTTGTGACAGTGGTATCAGAGCATTGGTTTCTTTCTTTGCTTGAGAAAGACGATTTTTGGGCCTACAGAAAACTTTTTGCTGAGCATACAGATTGTGAAACATGAGCATGGAAGGTAAGCATTCAGATGCACAACGGTATGCTAAATCCACATATTCTGACCAGGCCGATGTACTTTCAGAGCTAGAGGCTCTCAAGCGTCAAGTTAGACGCTATCGTGAGGAGACAATTGAATTGCGGACTCTCAAGAATGACCTTGACGTGCAAAGGGTTTTGAATGAAAAGAAAAAGAAGGGTTTAGGTGACGATGCAGCCTTTGAGGCCATAGCAACAGATATGGGATATGAAGATCCTAGAGAGTTGGCCATATCTTATTTGAAAGGCAAAAAGGATGTATTGGGTGATGCAGGTACCAAAAGGACTCCCCGCATGGAAGCACATGCAGATTCCAGTACATCAGGAGATGTAGATCCTTGTCACCGTTATGCATCTTCACACCGAGAGTGTTCTTCAAGTGAAGATTCTCACCACTCCAGGAGTGTGTCTCGAGTACGTGGGAAGAGACCTAGGCATGAGTCTCCTAAGCCTAGACATGAGGCTAGAGACAGGTCTCGTTCTAAAAAGAAAAGCTGAGAGTTCAAGTTAGGAGACAAAAATGTGAAGTTTGAGAACTTCTATGGCAAGATGGGTACTACGAAGGCGCTTGCTTTTGTGAGACAATTTGAAATTGCTTTTTGCAATGAAGATTTCTTTGAGAAGTCTAAACTCAGGCATGTGGGTATGCATCTCAAAGAGACAGCTAGTGATTGGTGGATGGCCAAGCTTTTGGATGCAAGTCCTGCCCGCACATGGGATGACTTTAAAATTCAGTTTTATGCTCAATTCTTGCCTCCAAACTTTGCCAAGAATGTACGCAAAGAGTGGGATTGGTTGAAGTAGGATGAAGGGGAGATAGTGCAGATATATATAGCTAAGTACTGGAAGGTACTGCTGAAAGTTACTCCCTTTATGCCTTTTTCTAATGGGGAGAAGAAACGGAAGTTTGAATCAGGTTTGCACCCCATCATTCAAGAGAGCTTACAGGTGTACCCAAATCAGACTCTTCAGCAGTTGATAAACTTGGTACTCATAGCTGAAAATTTGCATATGAAGTGGGTTAAAAACAAGTCAAATTCAGATTCATTTAAGGGCAAGAGACGGGCTGGTTATGACCAGAAAAAGGGTGGACAGCCCTATAAAAGTGAGTAGAAAGATGCCTTAGATACAAAGGGAAACTCGTCTAAGAAGCCGGGGGGTAAATGCAATGATTTTGGGTTGTCAAAACAGCAGAGGCTTGATTATGTACGTGATGGGAAATGTCATGACCCTGTGTTTTTCTCTGGACAAGATGCAGATGTGCACGGGGACATGGTGGACAGTGTGAATGGCATCAGGAGGGAGTGAAGATGGAAGCCCATGTGTGGACAACCCCATGTGTGAAAGGGGGCAAAGAGATTTGAGCTTAAAAGGTTTAAAAACCTTTAAAATCATTTATAAAGCCTTTCATTAAAAAAAAAACGTGGCCCATATGCTAATTTGGGGCCACGTGTGAGCTTTTTGGTAAAAGAGGGGCTATTGGGCAGAAAAAGGAGCAGGCGCCTATCTTTTGTGGTGGGTGTGCTTTTCCAGTTAGGAGTGGCTGCTGTGAGTTCTGGAAGAATAGGCCGTACAGCTTGCCCGTACTGATCTGTACGACAGCAGGTACAGGTATGACTGCTGCAGGTACAGCCGGCTGCAAGTACAGGCGGCGTTGATTCAGTCGATTGCTGCGCTGTGGTTGGCTGGTGCAGGTGAAGCCGTCAGGGAACTGTACAGCAGGTACAGGCGGCTGTACGATTGCTGACAGGCGGCTGGTTGTAGGTACAAATCTGTACCAGCTGGTACAGTCGGGTACAACAGGCGTACAGTTTCTGTCCAGCAGGTACAAGTGGGCCAGTTCAGGTCAGTTTTGTATTGTTGCAGGCGGCGCATCACCAGGGTTCAGGCGGCGCATAAAAAGCTAGGCCATGTGTGTGCTTTTTGGAGAACACCGTGTTTTTACAGAAGGCAGAGGTTAGTTTTCCATGAACACAGACATCATGTCGATGGCGTTCATCTGAAGGAGCTTTCAGCTTATCTTTGCTTTGGATTTGGAACTGTTTTGGGACAATTTATGGGCTGTTTTTGTTTGGTTGCAAATTCAGCTGTGTGCTTGGGTTTTTGGCTACAAGCACAGGTCATTTGGTTATGTTTCTTGGCATGGGAGTGATGCAAGCTCGCATGGCTGCGTGCTCATGGAGCAGATTGTGTTCTTCCTGCTAGAAAGGAACAGTGGGACCTACAGTTATGGGCATCTCTATGTTGCCAGATGTTTCATGAGGGAACAGGTAACTAGATGTATGGGAAATAGAACAAAAGTTTCAAAGGGAAACAGGCCTAAGGGTTTTCATGTGGAAACAGGTCGTAGGTTTTCTCGAGGAAACATGTTATTTGGGTTTCTCCAGGAGATAGGTCACATGCAGGCAGAAGGTACAGGAGTGGACACATGTTTGGTATAGCCTTGCTACTGATAGGACAGGGGACAGGGAATCCATGACAGAGATGGATAGTACCCTTGGAAGGTAGAGAGGGTTTGTACAGGTGTGTCAACTGTATTGTATGCTGTGCTGTGATGCGAGTTCTCTTTTGAGAGACAGTTTGGGAGTCTGTGTTGTGATGCAGGAGCACTGGATGTGTCAGGGTGTGATGCTGTTCATAGTGTGAGAGGCTATGGATGGTTGTGGCAGCCTTGATCATGGGAGAAAGCTTCTGTATGCAGACTCAATGTGAGAAGAGTCTTTCGATGTGAACAATAGCTGGATTTATTTGTGGATGCCGTGTGGACAAGAGGCCAGATGCAGGTTCTTTGCAGGCTTCAGGAGTTCTACTGGGACGGCTGAATTACCAGCCTTATATTGTAATCAAAGCTCTTAGAATCAATTAAAGAAATACCGCAAGGGGCGCCACTGTGATTTGGGGCCAATCGGTGTCCGTGTACTTTTTGCTGGAGCACTCTAGCTCCCCCTGTTTGTTTTCCTTTTCTAGGTCCTCAATGATGTTGAAGTGTTTTATGTGCAAATGTTTGTTCCACCGCCCTTTGGTTTCTGAAGGCCGGTTTACAAGGTTCCGTTGGTCGGGACACATCGTCGACTTTCTCAAGTGGGCGAGTCCGTGGTTGCTTTGGTCGGGACAATCGCCAACTTTTCTAAGGGGGCGAGCTCGTGGTTGTCTCATGAGAGTCACATCAAAAGCTTCAACATGAGGAAAGTGAAAAGGAAGTGCAGGACACAGTGCAGGATTGTGTGTCTTTGCCTATATGAGGTGAAGAGCAAGAGTTGAAGATGAAGCTCAGGAGAAAAGACACCAAGGACAAGAAGTAGTCGGCCAGGAACAAGAAGCAGTTGAAGTGTTATGGTGCAGGAGATGCGTTGAAGGCTATGGCTTTCGACAGTTTGTCACCAGTGGTATCTTCATAGAGGCTTCATGGGTTCGGAAGACAGTTTCCTTCTATGTTTAGCAGTGGTGATCTAGTGTACTTCATCGAGGACTTGTGCTTACCACTTGGGTGGAGTGCAAGCAGGTTTTGGGTGCCTGAGGATGTATCAGATGAGGCTCAGATGGAAGTGGAGGAACTTGACGAGGTTCTTATTCCTGAGCATATACTGGGACATAAGGAAAGAAAGGTACAGGGTAAGGTTTCCCGTCGCTATCCTGTGAAGTTCAAGAGCTGTTCACTGATGGATACGAAGTGGATGGAGGAGGTTCACTGATGGATGCGAAGTGGATGGAGGAGGGTGACTTAGCAGATTCACCTCAGGAGTTGCAGCTTTATCTTGATGCCTATGAGTTGGAGTCGACTCTTGTTACGACTCATTCAGGCTGAGCAGAGCATAGGTCTGGAGCATTGCCTGATGCTCAAGAGGGGGTAGCACCTCCGCTCCCTTGTTACAGACATGCTCATTTGTTATCTAGGAGTCGCTTGGTGACATCTTTGTATTCACCCGAAGGTACTGAGGCTGACAGTACATCTGCTTATGGGACTTCTATGATCTTGTGTTCTAGACACATGAGATGGTAAAGTTGGGTATGGTTCACAGTCGGCCGCACATGGAACTCTAACTGCAACTATGGATAACTCTATGGAGGACATAAGTCTTGCGAGCAGTCCTAGAGTTGGTTTGGTTCATGGAATTATGGATCGAACTCTGTTTGTGCATGTATGCATACACTTTTTGAGGTAGAGGTATTTTTGTATTCTGGTGCCATTGGATCCTGGTACCATTGAGAATACATTGGGAAATACTCTGCATTGTGTCATCTTTTGCATGTATGTTGGTATGATACATCAAGTGCTTCATTATGTCATGGATGCACCATTGGGTGTAACTCCTGCGGGATGGCCATGAGACATATGTGGGAAAGTACTTACTGGATGTAGTGTTTGGATGCATTGAGTGCTTTCATATGCTCATGTTTTATCTTCAGTCGTGGGTCCTGCAGGATGCCCATGGGCGTAAGGCTTGCGAGCAGCCCTTAGACTGTCACTTTGGAGTAGGTAGAGCATTTTGAGGAGCATATTGTTTGCGAATGCATATATGTGTCATGCATATGTTTGTCATATGTAGAATGATGCATGGTTTTGTTTTTGGCTAACACAGTTAACGTGTTTCCATTTGGTTTTAGACTTTTGCTGTAGGTTCTGAAGGAACAAGCAAGAGGACAGTGTGCCTTATTGTGCAGGACGATTGTTCTATCATCCAGATGCATTGGAAGGCCATTGTTTTTGCCATATGGGGTGTCTTTGCTCATAAGATGCTTTACTGTGCCATTGAGTGCAATCGAGGACGCTTGCCATTTTTCTAGAGGGGGGTATGTCATGACCCTGTGTTTTTCTCTGAACAAGATGCAGATGTGCACGGGGACATGGTGGACAGTGTGAATGGCATCAGGAGGGAGTGAAGATGGAAGCCCATGTGTGGACAACCCCATGTGTGAAAGGGGGCAAAGAGATTTTAGCTTAAAAGGTTTAAAAACCTTTAAAATCATTTATAAAGCCTTTCATTAAAAAAAAAACGTGGCCCATATGCTAATTTGGGGCCACGTGTGAGCTTTTTGGTAAAAGAGGGGCTATTGGGCAGAAAAAGGAGCAGGCGCCTATCTTTTGTGGTGGGTGTGCTTTTCCAGTCAGGAGTGGCTGCTGTGAGTTCTGGAAGAATAGGCCGTACAGCTTGCCCGTACTGATCTGTACGACAGCAGGTACAGGTATGACTGCTGCAGGTACAGCCGGCTGCAAGTACAGGCGGCGTTGATTCAGTTGATTGCTGCGCTGTGGTTGGCTGGTGCAGGTGAAGCCGTCAGGGAACTGTACAGCAGGTACAGGCGGCTGTACGACTGCTGACAGGCGGCTGGTTGTAGGTACAAATCTGTACCAGCTGGTACAGTCGGGTACAATAGGCGTACAGTTTCTGTCCAGCAGGTACAAGTGGGCCAGTTCAGGTCAGTTTTGTACTGTTGCAGGCGGCGCATCACCAGGGTTCAGGCGGCGCATAAAAAGCTAGGCCATGTGTGTGCTTTTTGGAGAACGCCGTGTTTTTACAGAAGGCAGAGGTTAGTTTTCCATGAACACAGACATCATGTCGATGGCGTTCATCTGATGGAGCTTTCAGCTTATCTTTGCTTTGGATTTGGAACTGTTTTGGGACAATTTATGGGCTGTTTTTGTTTGGTTGCAAATTCAGCTGTGTGCTTGGGTTTTTGGCTACAAGCACAGGTCATTTGGTTATGTTTCTTGGCATGGGAGTGATGCAAGCTCGCATGGCTGCGTGCTCATGGAGCAGATTGTGTTCTTCCTGCTAGAAAGGAACAGTGGGACCTACAGTTATGGGCATCTCTATGTTGCCAGATGTTTCATGAGGGAACAGGTAACTAGATGTATGGGAAACAGAACAAAAGTTTCAAAGGGAAACAGGCCTAAGGGTTTTCATGTGGAAACAGGTCGTAGGTTTTCTCGAGGAAACATGTTATTTGGGTTTCTCCAGGAGATAGGTCACATGCAGGCAGAAGGTACAGGAGTGGACACATGTTTGGTACAGCCTTGCTACTGATAGGACAGGGGACAGGGAATCCATGACAGAGATGGATAGTACCCTTGGAAGGTAGAGAGGGTTTGTACAGGTGTGTCAACTGTATTGTATGCTGTGCTGTGATGCGAGTTCTCTTTTGAGAGACAGTTTGGGAGTCTGTGTTGTGATGCAGGAGCACTGGATGTGTCAGGGTGTGATGCTGTTCATAGTGTGAGAGGCTATGGATGGTTGTGGCAGCCTTGATCATGGGAGAAAGCTTCTGTATGCAGACTCAATGTGAGAAGAGTCTTTCGATGTGAACAATAGCTGGATTTATTTGTGGATGCCGTGTGGACAAGAGGCCAGATGCAGGTTCTTTGCAGGCTTCAGGAGTTCTACTGGGACGGCTAAATTACCAGCCTTATATTGTAATCAAAGCTCTTAGAATCAATTAAAGAAATACCGCAAGGGGCGCCACTGTGATTTGGGGCCAATCGGTGTCCGTGTACTTTTTGCAGGAGCACTCTAGCTCCCCCTGTTTGTTTTCCTTTTCTAGGTCCTCAATGATGTTGAAGTGTTTTATGTGCAAATGTTTGTTCCACCGCCCTTTGGTTTCTGAAGGCCGGTTTATAGGAAATGTTTTGGTTGTGGAAGTAAGGATCACATATTTACCAAATGCCCGTAGAATCCCAAGAATGCAGATTCTAATGCAGAAAAGCCTCATGTGAATGTTGTGCCCGATGTGCAGGGAAACACGGGGCAACCCCCAGATCATAGAACAATATGTAAAGCATGGGGACAGTTGAGGGATCAGCCTGCACTCTTATTGTTTGATGATGAATCCACAGATAATTTCATTTTGGTATAGATGGCTGCTGCCATAGGCTTGGATGTATTAGATTTTGGGACTCAAATGAATGCAGATGCCGCTTTTGAGGGTAAAGGAGTTGATGTAACGCCAATCATTGGCAAACTCCGAATTCATATTCAGGGATATCTTGATCATGAGAGTTTCTTAGTTGCTCTTCTCATAGGATGTGATGTTTTGTTGGGGGTTCCTTGGCATGCTCATATGGAGCCCAAGAAGGACTATAAGTCCAAGAAAATCAACTTTGTTTATAGAGGTAGAGAGCTTGTTATAGAAGCTGGTACTCCAGGTAGTACCATACCTATTGTAAGTCATGTTCAGGTTTCCAAAATAATGAAGAAGTCAGCTTGTTTTTACTTGGTTTTTGTATGAGAACAATCTGAACACGAGAATGTAAATGTAGATCGTCTAACCTGAGAGCGCATAGACTTTTTGCGTGGTTATGGTGATTGTTTCAGGGATGCAGTACCAGGAGAGTTACCACCTGAGCTTCCCGAGGATCATCGTATTGATGTGATACCTGGGAGTACGCCTCCGAATAGAGCCCCTTACTGGGTGAGTGCAAGTCAGCAAGAAGAGATTATGGTGCAGGTTAATGACTTGCTTGAGAAAGGGTTGATACGCCCTAGTTCATCTCCTTATTGCTCACCTGTGTTGTTGCTGGTGCAAAAGAAAGATGGGACGTACAGGATGTGTGTGGATTATCGTGCCCTTTACAAGGTGACGATAAAGAACAGGTTTTCGATACCACGTATCGATGATATTTTGGATAGGTTGGAGGGTGGAACATGTTTTAGCCGCATCGATCTTAAGAGTGGATATTATTAGATACGGATACGGGTGGCCTCTCAGGATATTCACAAAATTGCTTTTCGGACACAGTTTGGGCTTTATGAGTTCTTGGTGGTCCCGTTTGGACTTACCAATGCTCCTGCCACGTTTAATCGTATGATGGATCGTATCTTCAAAGCACACAGAAAGTTCACAGGTACTTTCTTTGATGACATCATTGTGTTCTCTAAAGATGAAGAGCAGCATAAGGAGCATTTGGCCATAGTGTTTGAAGAGCTTCGTCGCCATAAGCTCTACATTAATGGCAAGAAGAGTGAATTTTTCTTGGCTGAAATTCACTACCTTGGTCATATTTTATCCAAGGATGGAGTACGTATGGATCCCGCCAAGTTGCAGGCTATAAAAGATTGGCCCGAATTGAAGAATGTACATGAGATTAGGAGTTTTCTGGGATTATGCTCATATTATCGCCGGTTTATTAAGCTTTTCGCCGAGATTGCTTCACCTTTGCATGATTTAACAAAGAAGAAAGCTACTTTTCATTGGGGTGACAAGCAAAGGGATGCCTTTCTTAAGTTAAAAACACCTTACTTATGTATGTTGTAAACACATGTACTTTGTGTTCCTGTAGGTGCTCAATTTAGATTCATGGGCTCATTGCTTCATTCATCACACTACTTTGTCTAAGGTGGAGCTATTCCAAGCCCTGTTAAGGTGCAGGTCTCACATTGCGCCTTGACAATATGCCTTGATGATGGATCTGTCTTCATAATCCCCTGTGAAGAAGGATAATTAGGACAAATGAGTTCAACTTTGTGGTGTTGGATGGAAGTAAGTTTTGCATTTTGGTTGTTTGTCTGTGATTTAGTCCTTTGAAATCCTCATATACTATTTATGCATAGAGTGTATTAAGGTTGAATGTACTTTGTTTTGAGGTGTTCCACATCAGCGGCGGCGATTTTTATTTTTTGCAATGAAACTCTGGCTAATATGGAGCTGTAAAAAAATACTTCTATGAGGACTCATGTAAAGATTCCTCCCTCCAGCTTTTGAGGTGTCCTGATGTAAGATTCCTCCTCAACCTGAATAAGGAAGAGCCCACAGGAGACAGAGGACACCTGGCTTTCGGACACCACGCCTATACAAGAGAGAGATGACAGAGATCAGAGCTCAGTTTCACAGAGAGGGTGCGGAGCGACTGGCTCCCTTCAGAGCAGGCCCAGGCATGTTCTTCAGGGATTTGTGGACACAACCTTCATTGATGTATACCATTTTATATCCCCAGTATGGTACAAGATGGAGCTAGCTAGGTTGCATATCATGATTGTATACTCCATGCATATAGCTTTGCATTCTCCTAGTAGTAGAGCTCCATCCCCTCCCCCCCACTCATTGTACTTATTGCACACCCAGATTCAGCTTTTTAGTTCAGTACTTTTTCATTTTGTTGGGATGATAGAGGATACCCCACACAGGTACACTGATTTGTCTCATAGGCCTTGTTCGGTCTTTTGGAAGACGTTAATAAAATCTTTCTTTCTTTCTTTCTTTCTAGATTTGCATAAACCCTTCTCAGTGGAATGTGATGCATGTGGGAGTTGTATTGGTGCAGTGTTGAACCAAGAAGGCCATGCAGTGGCATATGAGAGCCGTCGGTTGCAACATGCCGAGCTCCACTTGCAGGTTTACGAGAAAGAGTTATTGGTAGTGATTCATGCTCTCACGATGTGGAATTTTGGGAGGTTAAGACTGATCATCAGAGTCTACGGTATTTTCTTACATAGACTAAGCTATCTGAGAAACATATGAGATGGGCAAACTTCCTATCTATGTTTCATTTTCAGATTTTACATACTCCTGGTAGTGGCCGATGCACTATCCCGAAGGCCTCAAGTAAGTGCTATTACAGTAGCCTATCATCAGGACTTATCAGATATGCGAAATTCTTATCATACAGATGATGATTTTCAGCATATATGGGCTGGTTTTCAGCAGGGTATAACTGCCCCGAATTACTCCATACGTGATGGGTATTTGATGTTTCATAATCGCTTATGTGTACATAAGGATTTGAGGCAGAAAGTAATGGATGAATGCCATGCACTGCCTTATGCAGGGGGCATAGAGGAATCCTTGCCACTACACAGGCTTTGTAGAGATACTTTTTCTGGCCAGGAATGCGTAAAGACATAGATGACTATGTGCGCCAATGCATGAATTGCCAGAAAGTTAAGTTTGACAGGCATAAGACTCCGGGGTTGCTTCAACTGTTGCTGATTCCGAATCAGCCTTGGGAGAGTATTGCCATGGTTTTATCACAGGTCTTCTTAAGTCGCAGCAAGGGAATGATGCCATCTGGACTATTGTGGATAGATTCAGTAAGCATGCACATTTTATTCCGGTACGGAAGACCATAAACCAGAGCATATGGCAAAGATATTCATGGCACAGGTTTTCAAGCATCATGGTATGCCAAAAACGATTGTGGGGGATCATGATCCTCGCACCACAAGTCTCTTTTGGCGAGCATTGTTTGATAACATGGGAACAAAGCTGAATTTCTCTTCTGCATATCATATAGATACAGATGGGCAGAGTGAGATTGCAAATTCAGCAGTGCTTAATCTTTTGACATGCTATCTGGTTGATCGCAAATCAGATTGGGAGAAGTATTTGTCACTGGTAGAGTTTGCTTACAACAATACAGTGCATACTTCTACGGGCAAGGCGTCCTTTGAGATTGTTTATGTCAATATTATTTCGCCACCTATCCTTCGCATGAAGGATGAGATATTTACAATAGATGAGTATGTAAGGGATTTGGATACGGCCTTTGTATAGGTCCGGATAGCCATACAGAGATCCCAGGATAAGCATAAGAAAGCTGCAGATAAGCATAGAAAGCAATTGGATTTGAAGGAAGGAGATTGGGTTCTATTAAAATTCCAAAAGGCTCGCCTTCGCAAGCAGACTAGGAAAGATGGTAACTATCCGAAGCTATCTTGCAGGTATTATGGACCGTTTCAGATCTTGGAAAAAGATCAATGAGGTAGCTTACAGGCTGGTAGCGGATTCATAATGCTTTCCATGTTAGTCTCTTGAAGAGATATATTGGTCCTGAGCCGGTGAAACCGGTTATGGAAGATCAACCCGAGGTTGATGAGCTGGAAGAGGTATTGCAGCCTGAGTAGATTGTTTTTCACAAGGAACGGAAAGGTGCAAGAGGCAGGCTTGTCCGTAAGTACCTTGTGAAGTTCAGGAACTATCCAGCACTTGATGCGAAGTGGATGGACGAGGCATATTTTAAAGATTATCCATATCTTCTTGCGGCCTACTTGGAAGCTTTTGAGTTGCAGACAATTGATTAGAAGCCGGGGGGAATGTCACCACTTCTCTAGCAGACGTCTGGAATGATGTCATGATTGAATACATGTGGAAGGGCTCCATGGAAGGATTGGTATCCTGGTGTGAGTTTCTGGCATGATTTATGAACTCATGGAAGGGTGGTAACCCTGGTGAGTGACTCTGGCCTCATGGAAGGGTGGTTACCCTGGTGAGTACTTTTTTGTCTTGTGTGGACGACGCCTGTGAACGGGCTAGTTGGATGTACAAGATGTAAGTTGGGAGATTTCATCCACTATGTTTGTGCACCAGCATATGTATGTGAGTTGCACATGCATGGATGACTTGTTTTTGATGCTTGGACATTGCTTGGTTATTTGCCTGTGAATGTCCATGGGCACCGGGGACGCCTGGACAACTCGTGGATACACGTGTGCACACCTGTTTGGGACTCATATGGTTTCCTTATGTGTTTTGCAGGTGGTAAGTGTGCACACTTAACCCAATTTATTCATTATTTCATGTTACTAAGGTTTATTGGGTGCAGGGTTCACATTCACTTAAAGTGTGGGCGGACACACTTATAATTTTATAATTGAGTTCACATTAGGCTGGACTATTTCTAATGAACCAAGGACAATTATGAGAGATGGGCACCCGGGCACTCCCAAATAGCTCCACGAGGTTCTATTCTGGGTGTGGGAGGGCCAAAGTGGGCGAGCCCTGACTTGTAGAGCACTGGGTTGTTAGGAGCTGTTTGGACAGGAAAAACAGCAATTTTACTCATTTTGCATGAGCTACAGGTGGAGTACATGCCAAGAGCACAAGAGTCCCAGGGTTGGCTGGCTACTATTTCTCTCTCTTTCTCTCTCTACAAGGCTGGCCGACTGCATCTAGAGGGCTGCAGGCTGTTAGATTTGTTTCCAGAAGCTGGTGCATGGCTGTTGGGACCGTTTTTGTGCTACTCTGCTGAGAGAACAGGGCTTGGACGGAGTGAAGAGAGCCTCAACAGGAGCTGGCCGCCTGTTGTAAGGGCCATTATTGGCTGTTTTTACAAGTTTGCAGGAGGTTTCTCGCGATGAAACTTGAGCAAACATGTCCCTAGACAAGTATCAAGCCTGGGGATGTGATCTGGTGGAACTTGTGGGTGGCCAGTGAGCCAAAACCATGGCTGGTTACTGTTTTGCAGGTTTGGGACAGCACTTTGTTAGAGGGTTGGTGACCGCTGTATCAAAGTATAAGAGTGGTTGGTGATCACTCTACCCTGGTTGGTGACCGAGGGTATTTCTACAGGAGCGGTTGGTGATGGTTCAACCTTGGTTGGTGACCGAGGGTGTTGCAACAGGAGTGGTTGGTGACCACTCAATCTTGGTTGGTGATCGAGGAGTTGCAGGTAATGTGTTTACCTATGTTTTCACAGTTGGATAAATCTGGTGTCGGTTGGATGAGTGTGTACTCTCCGGGCACCCGTATCTTGTAGATATAAATACTTCTGTTGGTAATAAAGATACCTCAGGGGGAGGCTGGCCCAACTTTAGCCCCTAGTGCTGTGTCATGTGCAAGTTGGTTTATGTTTGCAGGATGTATATGCTCATGTAATGTTTCACAATGATGGTAATAATGTATATGCCAGGAATGATTGATGTATGTTTGCTGTTTTGGTAGTGAATTGGTTCCGTATACACGTGCCCGTTTGTGACACTAGGTGCGGGGTCTGGTCCAAGCATCAAAAGCTGTTTTTTGGTTGAGAAAAAGTGTGGATAAATGGATGCCAAATCTATAACAAGTAGTTTTTTTAAAAAGGAACTTTAGACTCTGGAATTGTGGAGAATTAGGCGACTAAGTTAGTGTGCAAGGGAAGGTAGCCAAAAAGCAAAAGGGGCACCTCACATACTTGTGGATATTTGCCTTGCATGTGTTTTATCGTCAACCGAGACGAAAAATACTTGCAGCACCTCAACAAGGGAAGTCCAATTTTGCAAGGCATTAGGAAGATTTGTGAAGAAAAAGCAAGCTTGCTTTCAAGTTGCTTTTATGGTGATAGCATAGTCAAAAGAATAGGTGATTTCTTAGAAATTCTAACAATCACACAAAAAGCAAGAATAGGTTTGTGGCCATGTCACCAACCTAGACATTCCTCATATGTGGATGGATTTGGATGCTCGAAAGATTAAGGATGCGCAAGCTTTGGGAATGAGGGATTATCTAGTATAAAGGACTAGGTGCCCAAGACAGTTTCTTGATGCGGAAATGGACATTGGAGCTTAATTGTCAAGTGGAAAGCATGTATAGTAAGCTCTTGAGGATTTGAAAGAGATCTAGCATTGAAACATGCTTCTACATAGTTCTCACATACATTTCTAATAAGGTGGAATCCAAAGGAATAGACTCTTAAAATCTACAAGGATTACTATTTACAAGGATTACTATTTCATTACATTCGTAAGCTAAGCAAATGCAAGGACATGTCAAAGCACATTTGGCAGAAGGTCTACCAGTTGGGGTATTTTTAGAGGTAAAGTTCATGGGGAAACCCATCCTTTAGATTGGGACATGTGGCAAGAAAGTGGATCAAAGTGAGACAAGTGGCCTCGCACTTGTCACCTCAGCTCTCCATGTGACATGCATCGCGGAAGTGTGTTCTTGATTAATGCTAAGCAAAGAAGTTGAATGCTAATTCTATGTTTAGCAAAGACACAGAAGAGAAGGAGAGATAGACCTGATCTATTGTATATTGCCAAAACATGCTATATATACAATGATCTTATTGATTCACATCTTCGTGCAAATGATCTTACTGATTCACAACTTCATGATGCATACCAAAGATCCTTGTAGCCCTCTACTTGCAATCGGACAAGAGAAGGTCCTAATGTTCCACCACTGCTCCTTGCTGCCTTGTAGACTTTGAAAAATGGATCCTCCAGATCTTTGAATGATGATTCTAATGAATGCCTAATGATTTTTTATTTATAGGGAAAGATAGAAATTCGTAATTGAGTCGGTTTTGCCTTTTCAGCCCACAAAACTTTGTCCAAAAAGTCATATTTTGTGTTCATAATGTGTCCAACTTGTACCCCAATCATTGGGCTATGTCTTGGGCACTTTTGGGCATCGTTTGGGCTGCCAAGACTGCTCAAATTGGACCATATTCTACCTCTTATCTTGGTCATATATCTGTTGATAAGGATAAGCATGTCCATGAGCATCTTGGTTAACGGATGCACATGCCATCCCCTCCTACTAAGCTTGGAGCTCTGGGGTAATCCATACACCTTTGATTCGATTATGTTCCAGTCTAATTGAAGACTCCACTTTAGATCCACTGGCCCGATCTCCAAGCTCTTTGACTTGGTCTTCAAGTTCTCTGGCGTGATCTCTGGATCTTTTGAATCACATGTACTCTCTTCCTCCTCCTCGTAAAATTCGGATAGATTTTTTGTAAGCTCCTCTGAAACTGTTGGGTTGAACTCATTCTCCTCCAAATAAGATTTGGAGAGATCCACCTCCTTGGGAACTATCAGGCTGACCTCATCCTTCTCCAAATAGGATTTGGAAAGTTGCAGTTGCTCGATCTGCGGTTCTAGTTCTGGTTTGGCTGTTGGCTCAGGTTTTGGTTCAGGTTTTCATCTTCCCGTCTCCAATGCCTTTTCATAGTCTCATGCTCACGCTGCAACTCTTCTTTCCAAGCATCATTTTGTGGTTTGTTGACATTCGCTAACAAATTATTTCTATTTCGATTGTAGTTCATTTTTAAAAAATATGTGCCTATGCAGGGGAAGGCTATTAATGTGTTTTTACAAGATCATGAAAGGTCAGGTTTGGCTGTTGAAGGTGTTTGTTGTGTATAGAATTCTTATGTTTGAAGGGGCTCTTTGTTTTTTTTTGGTAGCTATGCAACGTCAGTGTTTCCTATTGGAGCTATGTTTGCAGTGACTTTGTGGCTTGGAAATACAGCATATTTGTACATTTCGGTAGCATTTGCACAGATGCTAAAGGCCGTGAGTAAGAACTATGCTTTTTGCAGGCCTCTCATACTTGTTTTTTTGGTCTTGAAAATACTTATTCCTTATTTGAGACTTATGGCTTTCTCGTCTCTTCAGTGCCAGTGGCAGTCTTTCTATTTGGTGCAGCAGTTGGATTAGAGGAACTAAATCTACAAATGCTGTCCATAATGTCCATCATTAGTTTGGGGGTTGTAGTGGCTTCCTATGGAGAAATTGGTTTCAATTGGGTGGGAGTGGTGTATCAATTTGGTGGTGTCATTGGAGAGGCATCCAGACTCATTTGCATAGAAATTCTTCTTAAAAGGAAGGGTCTCAAGCTCAATCCCCTTAGCATGATGTATTATATAAGCCCTTGCAGGTATTCCCCCACAGTAGTTTTGACACTAACAGTTGTTGGTTTTCTTGCAGTCAAGTTCGATCAATGCGCTATTTGATATCATGGTATCAGTTCTCTTTGGTTTCTTACTTCTTGGTCTTGATGTGTTGCAGTGCTATTTGCTTATTCATTCCATGGATTTTTCTTGAGAAGCCAAAAATGGACCTTACACAAAAATGGAGTTTCGATCCTTGGATTCTATTTCTCAATGCTTTATGTACCTTTGCATTGAATGTGTCAGTTGTCCTTGTCATCTCACATACAAGTGCGGTGACAATCCGTGTGGCCGGAGTCGTCAAGGATTGGGTTGTTGTACTGGTCTCTGCCTTACTATTTAGTGACACAAAGCTCACTTTCATCAACATTGTGGGCTATGGAATCGGTAAGTCTGGTTTAGTATGTTGTTGATTTATACAAGGATTGGGTTGTTGTACTGGTCTCTGCCTTACTGTTTAGTGACACAAAGGTCACTTTCATCAACATTGAGGGCTATAGAATCGAAAGTCTGGTTTAGTACGTTGCTGATTTTAACTATTATTGGAACTGTTTGTTATGCTTTCAAAGTAGGTTATGACTTTATTATGAAAATTCATGCAGCTATTGCTGGAGTAGCAGCTTATAACAAGACAAAGCTGAGAGAAGCTGAAGGAGAGGCAACCAAGACTCCACCAAGTACTGCACACGATGGATCTTCTTCAAAGCAGGTTATGTTTGTTATGCTTTCAGAGCAGGTTATGACTTTATTCTCAAAATTGATGCAGCTATTGCTGGAGTAGCAGCTTATAACAAGACAAAGCTGAGAGAAGCTGAAGGAGAGGCAACCAAGGCTCCACCAAGTACTGCACATGATGGATCTTCTTCAAGTCAGGTGTAGCATTTCAAGTTTGATGATTTAGAAACACTCAGGTGCAGCCTGATAACTTCTTTCGCAACTATGTGCATGAGTAGAAACCATGCTTTAATATACATATGTTTGTGAGTTGATTCTCTATGCTAGTGGCACCTTAACATTTACAACTTAGCTACAACATGCATGTGATTCCAAAGAGGGGAGATCTCAGCAAAACCAGGCAAAAAGAATTTATATCATCCAAAAGTGACACCATGAAACATATAATTGGCTAAAGGGAAATCAATACGAAAGGCTATTGAGCATTTGGATGAACTCCTTTTTGATGGCTCTCTCCTACCTTCTCGCTGCTTCCGTCTTCTTTTCCTGTGCCACCCACTGCCCCCAGCTCCTCTGCCTCTGTTTCCTCTGTTCGTGCCCCCCTCCTTTTGACACAGGATGAGCACCACCAGCTGTACCAACGTCATTATTCACTATACATGTAGGACCCACAGAATATGTGGGTTTTGGCACTTTTTATGTCCATGTAATGATTTTCAGTTTACAGATGGAACTTATAAACCTTTGAATCTTTAGTAGGTGTTAATAAATCTTTCTTTCTTGCTTTCTTTCTTCCCCCTTCCTGTTTTTAGAGTGGCCTTCTGCCTGTATCCTCCCCCTTTTTTCCTTTTCTTTTTGTTGCCGTTCGCATGTTCTCTTCTGTTTGGTTACTTCTTAGTTAGTTTTGCATTCTTTAGGCAGTTGGTCCACAGTTTTTGGTCTTCCCCTTCCGGAGGGCTTCGTGGGAGCTGCCCCATCCCTCCTATCTGGGGCCACCCTCAACTGTCAATTTTCGGAAGGGGACCTCCAGCAGCTTGGTGGCTTCACTAAAGACCATGACCTGCAAGTTTGCTGGCAGCCCGGGTCAGATCCGAGATCTCTTGCAAGCCGCTGAGTCAGCGATCTGGGCCGGATTGTCGACATTCAGTTCCTTAACAATGGATACATCCGAAAAAGTTTGTCCCGGTGGCCCTTGCGGAGAAGACCATGTTGCCGAGTCGTGTCACAGTACAAGTTCCCATGAGTACTTCACCATCTGGAACTACTGTTTCTCTGCATACTCGGACCTGTTGATGGGCACGGCTGGCTTCCTGGTCACAGTTTGCTTCCATGGCCTTCCCAAGGAATATCTTGAGCTCAAGCATTTATTGCAGGATTGTCATCGTGCAGTCCTGACCTTGTCGTCGACACATTGGTGGGCAGGACTGGTTTCTTGGTCACGGTTTGATTCCATGGCCTTCCCAAGGAATATATTGAGCTTGTCTCTTGATGCTTGGGCGCTCTCTAGGCCAGGTTTTAGAGTCCTCTCAAACGGCAGCGGGCACCATCGTGACGGCAGCAGGACTGCCTACTGTTCAAGTTCTCATTACTTCACCAGGAAACCTCCTCTGCCCCCTCATGATTCTTCTTTTGGATGGCTCCCACTTAGTGCAAAGGATCAAGTTCTCAAGTCTACTTAGGCAATGCTTTGTCTGCTGCCAAATGGGCCAGTTACCATGTGTGCGCCATCGCCTACCCTCGGCGAGGGACACACGACGCGAACCCCTACAGGCGACACCTCAGGACCTGCAGTAGCCCATGGCGCCCAGCAGCATTCGCTTGTACAGCCGTAGTATCCCCCCCCCCCCCCCCCACCCCCCTCCTTCCCGCGGTGCGTCCGCCGCCCTCCAAAAAAGAAAAAACAAAGAAACTTGCATGCAAGCTCCAACTAGTCAGACAGTTCCCCCGCAGGATTGGCAGCAGTAGGCTGCCCTCGAGCAGGAGTGGATAGCTCCTGATTGTGCTTCCATTTCCGGCACGGTGGGCACCGTGTCCCAGAGGCGGAGTTCGAGGTAACGGTTTCTATGGCAAACCATTTATTGCAGGATCTTCTGGTAGAGCTTGCAACATACCTTTTGGGTCAGAGGCCTGTAGTGGATCTTGCAGGCCTAGCATCCTCCATGGGGTTTTCACCCTCACCTTCCTCCCACAGCTTCTCACCCCTCGGTTATCCCTTCTTCAGATTCGACCCCTCCGTACAGGCTGCCCCCACTTCTGGTATCCTGACCTTGTCATTGATTCCCACCCTCTGCCATCCCCTCCCTCTCCTCCTCTTCTGGGTGCTCTCATCTCAGATCCGGTAGAGACAGTCATTACCTTTTCCCCAGTCTCAGCTCACCTGTGAATCTACTGGTGGGCCCCCTCCAGTCATGGGTCATGCCGTGGATTGCGCCTTCTTGAATGCCTCCCTCTTGATGCTAGTTTCTTTGTTTATGTAGTCGTTCCCCTTCGAGTTTGCTTCATCATGCACTACTCTTGCCCTACCCTCACCGATGTAGGAGTGGCATTGTTGTCCTTCCCGTTGAGCGTGGTCTCTGAGAGGGAGTGGGACAGCACCTCTGTGGAGGGCACCCTCTGGGACCAAACCAATGATTCTCACAGCTATTGGGCGACCTTTGGATTGTAGATGTCTTTAGCTAGACTCAGTGGTCAGCACTGGAGCTTGATGCCTTCGATGCAAAGGTGAGGGGGGTTACCTCTTCTTTTTTCTTCTTTTTGTCCGATTGGCCTTAGGCCCAAGATCCTCCCGTAGTTACTGTTTTCCACCACTCGTAGTAGGTGCTTTTTTATCCGCCCATAGGTGATGCCGCTGAGGAAGCACCTAGTGGGGTTTTGAACCTAGGACCTCTTGGTCATAGACAAACACCTTCACCACTTGAGCTATCACCTCATTTTCCTATGGGGGGGAGGGGGGGGGTGCACCTCTTTTTTTGCCCCTGGGAAAAAGATCCTTCTATTAGTTACCGAGAAGAACAACCAAAATGGCTAAGTACAAATCCGTCCCCAAATGGGAAACGAGAGTCAAGATGAACAAAAGGGGAGGATGCACTTCTCCTCCGGCTGGCCGCTTTAGGAGAAGAAGGTTATCTCATACAATGGGGAGAGGGGGAAATAACCACACAGGTGGTTTGTAATGCCAAGTGGGCTTGCCACCACTGTGTGTAAGAAAGGGACTGTGCAAGCCTCTCGACGCTTCCTCATGTAGTGTGAGCCACCTTGAAGTTGCCCCCACTGACCTCGGAGGGTATGAATGATATCGAGCCAGATGCTCTGGATAGACTCCGCTGGCGGGGTGAGGGTGCCTTCGATGGCTTCGTTGCATTGAGCTCTCCATATATGCCATGCAGCTATACTACTGCAAATCTCCCATCTCTGGCTAGAACTTGGAGTCCAGCGACCTGTAGGTGGAGTTGGAAGTGGCACTGTGGAAATACGAAGGTGAGAGACTTGAAGGGCTAGTTCCCCACCTTCCTCCTCATATGACATGATGATTGTGGCCTCAGTGGGCCAAGCAATTGTGCCCCACGAAACAAAATGGGTGGGAGCCCGATCTAAAGTGAAAATGCATAGGATCCTCTACTAGACCTGCGGAGCCTTTGGGCAATCCCAAAGATAGTGATGCTGAGACTCCTGGGGATGGCCACACCTGACATAATGCTGGTCTACCCCCAATGGTCAACCAAGTACCAATTGCGAAGCTCCTATGTGCCAACAAAAGCCTACACCTCCCCTAGCCTACTGTCGCTTCCCTTGGGGAGCATGGTTGTGCAAATCCTATCCCTCCCCTGCCAAGTTGGCACTGAAAAGAAGGAAGGCTTCCTCTCACGCGCTCTTCCCAAAGCAAGGACTCTGCGAAAGTCTCATGGCGGAGCTACCCTCTCACTTTGTTCCCGCCCCCCTTGGTGGCCTAGCATTTTAGGATTGGTTAAGAAGCTAATTTAATGATTGGTTAAGAAGCTATAAACATCACTTGATTCGTGCAAGAAGGTTCGGCATGCCTTTGAAACCGGGTCTAGAAGCTCTTCCCTTAAAGGTGGAAGCCGGGTAGAGATAGAAGGAAGGGGAAGCCGAAGGAAGCTTGAGCGGAGCGATCACCTTTCACTGGCAAGCTCTGGATTCTCGTAAATGCGGGAAGTTGGAGCGATGGGACAGTTCCTTAACTGTTTGTTGATTCGAAACGATCTATTTTCTGCATTGCAAAAAACTTGCTTGCGCGAATCTGCCATTCCGGCAAAGGCAAAGGCAAAGGCAAGCAACCCACATCATTTGCGCGAGTGAACGGTGTCTACGTCCTGCCGATATAGCGGTGAGGTTTCTTCCAACCCACCATTGGCCTACGGAAGACAATGTCAATGCGTTCCATTCCATCCCTGTGGTTGAGGGGTTCGCACGCTAATGGATGGTGCTTTAGATTCATACCTTTCTTTCTGGGAAATTGAGTAAATAGAATGGTAACCTCGTGACCATGACCTAGTGAAAGGTGATCGTTGTTCCGCGGGGAAGCGCTTCCCCCTCGCGCATAGTGCTTACCCGGCCATTTACCCAACGAATTGACTTTATCAATGTTAGTACAGTTAATGAAAGGATGTTGGCTCCTGCCTTTGAGATTCCCTCCAGCCAAACAGGCAACTGCCACATGAAAAGAGTAACCTTCTATGGCCGAAAACTATCCCACAACTGCTTCCAGAAATCTGAGAGAGTGCAGTGGGAGGCCCTGGGACTGCCAATGTGCTACTGCCGTTGCTGGAGTTCCCTCCATCTCTGACATCTGAATTCTGCGGCCCAGCCGTGAAGAGTAAGCAAAGAAGGGGGTACTAGGTGACTCCTCACTTTCCTTTGGATTTGGCCATGTCCACTCTCCTGGGTCCCACTGGAGACTCGTAAGAGGCCGGTCCTTCCACATTCATAACCGCTAGAGTCTTTGTCTAGCCACCTTGGCCAGTGGAGGGTTGATGTGCCACTGATGTCGTGAAAACCAATCACCCTCACCCTCCACAATGTGCATCCCGTGAGGTCCGCTAAGCGGGTCTCTGATCTCTCTAATCTGCCATGAAGCCCAATAGAGAAGGTGAGTAAGGCAGAGTACTCGTTCGTGTCATGAACTGTTAGGGTATATCATGCCTAGTGAACAGTCCCAGCCTCTACAGAGGAGGGTTTGGTATCGGGGCCAGCCATTCTTGAGGGAGGTCCGCTAAGCGGGTCTCTGATCTCTCTAATCTGCCATGACGCCCAATAGAGAAGGTGAGTAAGGCAGAGTACTCGTTCGTGTCACGAACTGTTAGGGTATATCATGCCTAGTGAACAGTCCCAGCCTCTACAGAGGAGGGTTCGGTATCGGGGCCAGCCACTCCTGAGGGATGGAGTTGTCAATGTCGAGGCTAAGTTGGTCTCTGTCCCAGATCCCAATAAGGCCTCTCTGCTGAGCCTTTAGGGGTAACTATCTGAATGTAGGCCAATCTCCAAGTGACCTAGCGGGGTTTGTGCTCCCCACGATACGTGTAGGCAAGCCCCCAACATTTGACCACTAGGAAGAAGGACCATGGGATTCCAGATCAGAGGCTGTCGGAGCTGCTCCTTGGAGGCTATTGGATCTGACTGCTGCAGGGCTGGCCTGAGATGATCCCAAGCACGCAAGAGACTGCGTGCAAATCTATCCCCAAATGCTAGGCTAAAGCCATGTGCCCGCATCTTTGTGAAAATCTATCTCATGCTATGAGGCCAAGGGCCCCTAGGATTGGGGTGCAGGTGGAGATCCTAGCTCTAGGAGGAAGTCCTTCCAAGGCTCACCACTCAGAACAAGGCCTCGAACAATCAACTTACCAAACAGGGCACGACTTTGAATGGAGGGGTTGATGATACCTAGTCCCCTCTGCGTCTCGGCTGTCTAGGCCAACTTGGCCCTGGCAGGGTCTCTTGTCATCACTGCCAGTCCACAGAAAGTTCCGGATCAAACGCTGAAACTAACCGATACAAGCCTAGGAGAAAGACTAGCAGGAGCTGATGTACCACATGGTGGTGAGAAGAACTTGGTTCACCACCACAACCCGGCCAGCTAAGGAAAGCTTGGTAGAACTCAAGCACAACAGTTTCTTCCAAATGCTCAGAAGAACAGGTGCTAGCTGCTGCTCCGGGGAGATGTCAATGCCAACCTGGCATCCAAGATAACGCACAGATGTGCCCCTTGAGACCCACTGAAAAGCCTCAACTGGATGCCAAGTCGGGGCAGGCGATGAGCCAACTCAAAATCCACACGACTTGTGCTAGTGGATAGTGCTCCGGATGCACGATAGAAAATGTCAATCGCCTCGGCAAACCTCTGGAGGTCCGACAGCTATGTTGCTGTATCATTGGCGAACTCAAAATCGAGCAGCTCCTATGCTCGGATGGGAGGACGCAGTCCTCCCTGGAGCCTGGTCTCGTGGGTGGAAAGAAAGTTACTCCTGGCCTCGGCGACAAACAGGAAGAGATAAGGTGCTAGAGGGAAACCCTGCCAAACTGATCGAGAAAGCGGAAATGTGTCACCTCTAGCTCCCTCAAGAAGAACCTGGCTGTGAGAAGCCAAGTAGAGTCCCAATACGCCTTGGACCCACTCCTTTGGAAAACCCATCCTGCACATCGCCCCCTCTAGAAAGCCCCAATCTACTCTGTCATAGGCTTTCTCAAACTCAAGGAGGACAGTCAGATCTGATGCGTTACACATCCTGGCCGACATGGTCTCCTCCGAGAAGGTGAAGATGTTGTCTAGAATACTCCAATCTTGAACGAAGCCCGTCTATGTACCATGAATCAAGTCGGGGAGAAAGGGCTACTGTCTTTAGCTGATGGCCCTGGCCAGAATTTTGTAGGCTGTCCCTAGGAGGGTGATGGGTCCCCATTGCCGAATCTGTAGTCTGTCACCACCCTCCTTGGGAGAATCAAGTGTATCAAACCCTCAGACAACCTCTCCAGCATGGCTTCCATGACCATAGCCCTAAGGCAGCCTTCAAGGAGATCCCAATGACAAAGAAAGAAGGAGATTGGAAGCCCGTCCTGTCCCGGGAATTTCCCCTTAGGTAATGCCATCATAGCCTCTGTCTACTCCTCCAATGTGAAGGGGGTCAGGAGGAAAGTCCGGAGAGTGTGCGGGATCACCTCTCTCGTATGCTCCCAAACCCGCTCATGTGCATCCAACACTTGCGAGGAAATGGGGCCATCCGTGAGAAGGGTGCTGAAGAAATCTGTGGCGATGGCTCTCACATGAGGGGGGTCTATAACAATGGATCCATCCTGGCCTTGTAATGTGTGGATGCCCTCTCTCCACGTGTGTGGGCTTGCAATCTCAAAGAACTCTCCAGTGACCCTGTCTCCCGCTTGCATCCAAAAAGAGGCTCTAGCATGATATCTGTACTCCGCCTGCCACTCCTCCATGGATTTGAGCTCTATGCGGGCGGCAGCAAGCTGGCTCTCAATCCATGGGCTATCTGGTGCACTCTCTTGAAGCCACTGTAGAGAAGCAAGACCCCTGCGAATGCTCCTCCCCTGCTCTTGGAACCCAAACAATCTACTCTGTGCTGCTGTAATAGACTGCTGATCTCTCCAGGGCCTGCATCCAAGGCACCTGTGGCTGCCCCTGAGTGAAAATCTAGCCTCTCCCAAATCTCCTTTATCCTGCTGCATATCTCAGGGTCTTGGATGAGGCTATCTGGAATCTGGGTGCTCAAATGTCTGTCGTGCCTCCAGGGGTCATCCAGGGGGGGTCACCTCTTTGTCTTCTTGCAGCTTAGCTTTGTAGCTGAAATGGGAGTTTATTGTAAGCATGCTCTCCAAGGTGATGCCAGGGGCTGGGCCAGTTCTGAGTCGTCCCACTTGGTGATGTGCATCCATGCTTATCTGGAGTGCCTGAGGCCTCTGACAGATTGCCACCCACTACTCTCCATCCAAGCCGGCACCCAAAACCTCCTAAACTGACGAGAGGCCATCCAGAGCGTGAGATGTGGATTGTCTCCTAAAACGTTCGTGGCCTGGGCGGCGGTTTAAGATGATTGTTTGGAGGAGTTATTGGCTGAGGAGGGCATCGTTATTAGTTGATCATGGCTAGTTTCTCCTGTATAGCGTCACATTCTGACATCACATCTGTATACACCAGTGATAGTCGTTTTTCCTTTTCTCATAGTTACTTTTTCCATGGCTCAGGATATCCATGGTATCATTGTACCACCTATGGTCGCATAGACACTTGAGGTCTTTTGTAGATGTTAATATTACTTACTTTGTCATTGGGGAGCAATCTTGATGTGCACAAGATCGAGGAGCACCATTTTGCGGCAGGTTGGACCAGACGCTGCGGCAAGCTTCTCTCGAGGTGCAGCCACACTTTTTGGTCCCAGGCTTTTGGATTCTTGGGCAACAAGGGTGCATTTTGCATCCCCATTAGGAGTCGGCTTCTTCCTCAAGTGGCGGATTCAGGCACCATCATCGTGGGTAGAGCCGCGCGGGGCGGGGGGGGGGGGGGGGGGGGTTGTTGCGTGTGTTGGGGTTGGGGTTCACCTCTTCGTCTTCTTCCAGCTTAACTTTGTAGCTGAAAGGGGAGTTTATGCGAACCTTCATTGTAAGGATGCTCTCCAAGATGACGCCAGGGGCTGGGCCAGTTCTGAGTTGTCCACTTGGTGATGGGCATCCATGCTTATCTAGAGCGCCTGAGGCCTCGGACAGATTGCCACTACTCTCCATCCAAGCCCGCACCCAAAACCTCCTGAACCGACGAGAGGCCATCCAGAGCCTGAGATGTGGATTGTCTCCTAGAACGTTTGTGGCCTAGGTGGTGCTTGTAGCCACAGGTTCAAGATGATTGTTTGGAGGAGTTATGGACTGAGGAGGGCATCATTATTAGTTGATCATGGCTAGTTCCTCCCGTACAGGGTCACATGGTGACATCACATATGTATACACTAGTGATAGGCGTTTTCCTTCCCTCGCAGTTACTTTTTCCATGGCTCAGTACCACTTATGGACTCATAGACACTTCAGGTCTTTTGTAGATGTTAATATTACTTACCTTCTCATTGGGGGGCGATCTTGATGTGCACATGATCGAGGAGTACCATTTGGTGGCGGGTTGGACCAGACGTTGCGGGAAGCTTCTCTCGAGGTGCAGCCACACTTTTTGGTTCCAAGCTTTTGGATTCTTGCGCAACAAGGGTGCATTTTGCTTCTCCATCAGGAGTCCACTTCTTCTTCAAGTGGTGGATTCAGGCATCATCATCTTGGGTAGAGCCTAGTGGGTGACACGCTCTATTGGGGAGAACAGGTCCCCAACAGAGTTGGCCTCCTCAATATTTATGCCCTCAACGGGGTCAGAGATCACATAGATTTAGGAACCAAGTGAGCCAGGGCCTCCCCTACGCAGATTCTTGGTGCATTTTGGTTTTTTTTTTTTTTGGGTTTTGTTTCGGGGGGGGGGGGGGGGGGGGGGGGGGTTGCTGCTTCAACACGATTGAGTCTCCAGAGGATCATTGGGGAGGTAGCTCAAACTTTATAGTGGCTAGGTTGAGAGCATTGCTTGGGAGTTTCTCTTCTCTATATGAGGCGAGGATGCTTGGCACTTACTGGTGTTTGGACGTTCACCTCATAGTTTACTGTTCTCTAGATCAGATCGACACATTGAGGATCGGAACCTGGCCCATCTTGACTGCTTTTATCTTGATAAGTAGGCTTGTGATCAGAATCTGACCCATCTTGACCGCTTTTATCTTGATGAGTAGGCTTGTGAGAGGGGCGACATAGTGGGTATCCTGAGGGGTACCACCTTTTGAGCTCGTGCTCCAGTTTCGCTTCATCTTGGAGATCCTTGATAGTAGGATCTTTAATAGACCAGATTGTCAGGATCCCCGACTCCTTGATTCAAGACCTCAAGATTTGCACTTGTACCAAGGAGATTTGGGAAAGCTTTTCTTTTCGGCCAGCACAGCCACCACCACGGCCTTGGATGGCACGCTTCTTTCTCTAATGGGCAACCTAGGACAGAATCAAGGCTTTCTGTGAGCAGGAGAGGGGCCTATGCCGTAGCTTCACCTCCCCCCTGCACCTCTAAGAGCCACTCCCTTGATAGCGCCTGGTTAGGCATCCAGATGGAGGACACCCACACCTCTGTCAAGGCCATTGAGACTGAGTGGGTTGAGTACTGCTACCATGCACGTGCCTTTATGGACCCAGGCAGGAGACAGATGTCTTTGCCTCGACCGGCCCACACTACCGTAGAGATAGAGTTCACTGTCTTTGTGGTCTGGATGGGGTGGTTCCAGGTGAGTCTAATTCCTCCCTACTCCGCGTTATTGCCAACTTCTACCGCCAGCTTTCTTAGCGGACCCTTCCTCTTCCCAATAGGACCAGAGGGTTTGGCAGCACACAAGGGCTGTCGTTTCTTTGGCCCTGGCACCTGCAGAGTATTTTGAATTCTACCTTTTCAGAGGGTGAGATTGAGTGCCGAGTGGGCATTTCAGGTCCTCCTTCCAGAAGTGCTTGGGTGACGTTTTGGTTTCAATCTTTATGTGACCCCAAGGGGCTTGCTGAGGGCCTCATCCACTTGATAACGACGGGGCAATGATCGGATTTGGTGGTGCCAGGCATAATAGCGATGGTGCCTCCTCTGTCCAAGGACCAATCATCCACATAAAACCTGTCCAGACGTGCAAGGATGCTCTCATCCCCGCTCTTGCGGTTATGCCAAGAGAAAGATAAGGAGTTTGGCCTTCTCTAGAAGTCATCCTCAGTCCAACAATCCCTGCCAAAAAAGGAAAGCGTGAACCTCTCCCATGAGGTTTGTTCCAAAGGGTGTAAAACCCCTTCGTGTACACCCTTCTTGTCAGAAGGTTGCTCAACCATATTAAAATCTCCTCCCACTATCCAATGATCAACCTGGGGAATGACATTTGTAATGGTGTCCCAAAAGGCCACCCTTTCACCTCTCACGTTAGGTGCATAGAAATTCAAGATTCCCAATTTCTGACCCTCATGCATGATCAACATCCGATGCGCTCTAGCAGGGATGATAACACCGTGCCCAATAACATGAGGCATAGCAGATGCTGCCACTGAAATGCAAACACCCCCTCTAGTCCCAACTGTCGAGGACCAGAAGGTGTGGCCAGAAAGCATCTTACCAGTTTTGCCACACTGAGATCTATCCAATTTGTGTTCCTGCAGCAAAAGTACATCCATAGACCCTCCTGTAACATCAGGGTGAAGCTGGTCCTTCAGAAGGCGCTTCCTACCACGGGTGGGAAGCCCTCCAAGGCCCTGAACATTCCATGAGACGATTCTCGTGGAAGAGAAGAGGGTTTGATCCCCGATCTAAGAAGACGATGGGCAGCTTGAGGGCACCTCTCATAGCTGGAGGACGGGATAATCCACGGGGCAAAGTCCACTGACATGCCCTTGTCCAAGGCCCTGCACAGTACCTACATATGTACGAGAAACCTGCTCGTCCTGCGGGGCATCAAGAGCAATGGCATCATGCTGAAAATCCTGCAATACATAATCCCCACTGCGCTGAACATCTTGCATATCGCCCCCTCCAAGTAGAGAGGACTCCACAAAATCATCCTGATCTGAGATATCATCTCTCTGCAAAGATGCATCAGCTGACACATCCCTCTGACCAGAAACATCATCTATTTGTACATGATCCGAGGAGGCCTTCCCATCAATTGCACCAGGGGAGCGGGCGTGAGAGACAGCTCGCCACACCTGGCGGACTGAAGGACAGGAAGGAACCAAGGGAGGTGGCGCCTGAGAAGCACGCTTGCGAGGCCTCTTGCGACCCCGAGCCCGAGGGCAATCTCGAGCAAAGTGACCCTGTTGGTGACAAACCCAGCACTGATGGGGTTTACCTGCAATCCCCATACGTTGCTTCAAAGGGCCACGAGGTCTCGGAAGCAAAACATAGGAGCTCAATGTCACGGGCAAGAACCATGACCCTGGGGATAGCATCCGCCGAGGCAGTGACCACCTGGGCAGAAGATGTCGGCAAGGCGTGGAAAGGGGGCACTTGAAGAACCAGCCCAAAGGCGGACCCGATGGCCTCTAACATAGGCCAATATGCGCGAGGAAGACCTGGGAATCTGAGAGTAATCGGGAAACGGTTCTGGTCTCCCTCAATAGGGACAAAATAGCTGGAGTAGGGAAGAAAGAATATCTTCCTCGGGCCCAATGGCAAAGGGCTGCCCTTCAAAACCTCTGAGGCTACGTCGTCAGAATCAAAATCCACTTGGAAGAAACCTCTTCCAAGCAACTTGACATCTCGAAAGTGTGAGGCGAGGTCGGAGGGCAGAGCCGCCAGGACCCAATCCCGAGCCTGGAGACGGGAAGGGTGAGATCCAAAGATTCTGGCAATGAGGGTCGTTCTGGAGTCTTTCTCGATTTCAGCATAGAGGACCGTGAGCTCGGATTTGGAAAAAACAATGGTTCGCTCGGTCGAGGGAGATTGATTAGCCATGATGCTAATCGAAGAAAAAGGCCGACTTGAACATGGATGAGGAGCAATCCGAACCAAGGGGAAGAGGCAGGCAAGGAGGCGGAGGAAAGGAAGGGAGGGTGGAAAAGGGGTAAAAAATAAATAAATAAAAATATAAATAAAAATAAAAATATAATAATAACAATAATAATAACAAAACAAAACAAAACAAAAAACAACAAAACAAAAACAAAAACAAAAACAAAAAAACAACAAAAACAACCCACCAAAAAGAAGAAAAGAAGAAAAGAAAAAAAGAAAAAAAGAAAAAAAGAAAAAAACAAAAAAACAAAAACAAAAAAGAAAAACAAAAAAACAAAAAAACAGGCGAAGAAGGGCGGGGGAAGGGTAGCGCAGCAAAGACTGCGCAGAAAGGAGGAGGCGGAGAGAGGAGGGGAGGCGAACAAGGAGAGCAGGAGGGGAAGGTGCGCAGACTGGAGACAGCAGCGGGAGGAAGAGGGGCAGACAGAAGTAGGGGCGAACAGCAGGGGAGGAAGGAGGGGGGGCGGAGGAAGGATGGGGGGTGACATAGTCTACAGAGCCTGCCAAGATACCAATTATGCTCCCACGGCTGCAAGCCCACCGTCAATGTAAAACCTGTCAAGTCTAGAGAGGTTGGGACCGGTGCTCCTCCTATCCGATCGTGAGAAGCTGAGGCTCCCAGGGGTGCGCCCAGTGTTAAGGGCATAAACATTGAGGAAGCTAACGCTATCCTCTCCAATCAAAATGGTAACCCAGTGTGCTCGCCCTGGAACTATGACTCGTGAGCGTGTCACTGTCGGCAAAAGCTGCTCACTGACAGAAATACAAACTCCTCCCTGCATCCCTGAAGGGCTGAAGGATGGAGACCAGAAAGTATGACTCTTGCTTGGTAAAATCTTCCCGCATTGGGAGGTGCGCCCCTCTGAGAGGTGATGCTCCTGAAGGAAAAGAATGTCGATAGGTCCCCCCACTATGGCTCTGTGAAGCTCTCCTCTGAGGACACCTCGTCTCTGAAAGCACTGAGGCCTCCCTAAACCCTGTATGTTCCATGAGACTATCCGCATATCAATCTCTGTGTGAGGCAGAACTGCCCTCCGCTCAAAGAGTCTTGGGCGAGGGTTTAGACAGGGAATAATCAAAATCCATCTTGGGGTGAAGGCGTGCCAAGTGGGCATGGATCCTGTCCTCCATGTGATGCCACACTGTCCAAGCGCAAGAGTATGCATACTCCAAACTCCATCGATCACAATGGAGGTACCTATAAGAAGGGGGAAGAGGTACTGCGAGAGAAGTATGCATGAACACAAAAAGTAGCACTTCCAGGTTGGAGGCCACCATCTCCCCATCGTGGTCTCTGTGGGCTGAGCCTCCAAGCTCCATCCTAGCCAATGGCCATAGATGGGTGAGTACGTCGGTGATGCGAAGATCGTGAAGATGATGGGAGATCTCAACTGCTTGACCCTGGATGGCGGCAACAAGCGACTTTGCGTCCCACTCCGTCTGTGGGGCTGCACTCAAAGGGAAAGAGAAGATCATCATGCCATTTTGTGGAGTGGTGAAAAACCACACATATCCGAGTAGGTGCTATTGTCTTCTCAAACATATCTGTCCCTTCCG
Organism: Cibotium barometz; assembly: GCF_041138505.1. Classification (NCBI taxonomy): domain Eukaryota; kingdom Viridiplantae; phylum Streptophyta; class Polypodiopsida; order Cyatheales; family Cibotiaceae; genus Cibotium; species Cibotium barometz. The sequence goes on along the minus strand of NC_141047.1, from coordinate 57,864,648 downwards.
CTGGAAGACATGGAAGAAACTATAATCCATAGGCTACCCCAAGATCTTGGGGGGGCCACCTGGGGACTTTGGCGGGAGAGCCCTCACCGGGGAGGCGGCAATGGTCATCTCAACCGGCTTAGACAAACGGTGAATCAAGCGCGAATGGAACTCACGGTTGCCTCCACTCCGGGTCGAGGGTTGCTGGGGACCGACAGGAGTGCTTTAGAGAGGGGGGGGGGTGGGCTCGGATTAGGAGGAAGGGGCAGAAGGAATTGCTGTGGGTAAAGTTGGGGGCAAGGATTGGGGGGGGGGGGGTGTTGGGGGTTGGGAAGGCTGGAGAGAGTTGCTGCTGGGAGATATCCATCAGAGAGGAAGGCTGATGGAGGAGGCTCGCTAGGGAATCAGTGGGGTCTACCAGCCTCACTGGGCAGTGAGAGCCGGGAGAGGAGTCTCAACGAGGAATCGGTTGCTAAACTGTGGGGGCCCATCGCAACGAGTAGATGCTGTGATAAATGCCCAAAATGGTTCTCTGGCAGAACCAAATCCACTTGTACTCTTGCCAGCTTGGCGCGCGCGGTGACGACGCTCAGCTCTAGTGGTCGGCCCGAGCACGGGCCAACCGTCTGCCACTCTCCGGTAACTGGGTTGTCCGCGGTCGGGACCCGATGTTCTGCTGCTTGGGAACTTGTCTTTCTCTCGGCCCCTTGGTGAGGATCTGAACGGGGAACCGGGGGTTTGGGGGGGGGGGGGGGGGAGGAGAGAGCACCGGAGGCTCGCTTGGACTGACATTGAGGGGAAGCTCTGGCTAGATGTCCCATCTGCCTGCAAATGAAGCATTGACCTAGAAGACATGAATACTCCACGCGTTGCATGATGGGGTCACCCCGGAGGCAAGGAATAGATATAACGTGAGGCACTAAATCCGGGGAGGCAACACAGATACGGAGGGATGGAATCCTGGTTGCCTGTGCGAGGGCCGATGTAGCAGTTGGGGGGGGGGGATTCCATCACTTTCCCAATGGCACCACCAATCACCGGGAGAAGAGGAAGGTAATCCTTCCTAAGGCCTGGGAAGCAAACTGTCACTGGGAAGCCTGACATGTTAGCCAAGGGGTCAGACGTAGGGTCGAAACGGTGCTGCCACCGTGCAAAGAAGGCCTGTGCCGTACACAATGCAAGGGGGCTTAGCTGTATGTCTCGGTCTAACGCCATTGGCGAGTCGAACTCCACTTGGTAGTAGCCACGGGTGAATGTTTGCGATCTTTGCAGGCTCACCAATGAGGCTCACCTTTAAGAGATCTCTGAGTTGTCTGCGCACAGGCGGCTACCATCAATTTTGCAAACCAGGATGGAGGCCTCTAATTCTTCAATAGTCGTGGCGAGGATCTGAAGGTCTGCGTTGGAAAAAGATAAGCAAGCAACGGCGGCCTCGGTCGGGGTCGACGGAGCGGCTGCCATGGAGTCCTCTTGAGGGATATGACTAGAAAATGCCGAGGCTTGCCGAGAAGAAAACGCCCTGAAGAACTTGAAGGATCTTCCTGCGGAAAAAGGGGGAGGAAGGAGAAACGAGAAGCAAGGACGGAGGAGCGAGGTGGGGAACCGGGAAGAAAAAAGGGGCCCTGGGGGGGGGGGGGTGTCTGAGGGAGCTCACGCTGTTCGCTGTCCAATCCATCTTTGTCATCTTTTGATGTCCTTCCCTGAATTTCCCTAAACACAGTTGAAAATGAAGGTTAGTCACAAACCAAATCATGAGGTAACAGGCTAGCTCACCTCCCAACTGTGACCTTCATCCACCGATCTCACCGAAGCCAAGGCTAGGGCTCCCCGCACAATCCCATAGGCCTGTGTGTAACTCCGACGTCTCGTACCACCGAAGCTTGTGGTGCCACTGATCTCCCTGAGCCAAGGCTAGGGCTCCCTGCACAATCCCATAGGCCGTGTCTAACTCTGGCGTCCCCCCCCCCCCCCCCCGAGCCAAGGCTAGGGCTCCCTACACAATCCCATAGGTCCGTGTCTAACTCCGACGTCCTGTACCACCAAAGCGTGCCCGTAGGCCTTTAACACCCCAACCTAGGTACTCGTCACGTGTGGGGCATGAGCATGTTAGCTCTCCTGGTCCAAGGTAGACCGTTAGTGGTGCATCTGCCCAACTATGTCACATAATAACCCAAACTCACTTATATAGTGATAACTATGCCATAAATAGCTGACTTGCTATAAAAGGCCATTAAGCGTGTTGTACTATTCCAGGAACCCTAGCCAAGTATCAGCCTGTTAATCCCTAATCCCGGGCCCCCCTAACCCCGTTGGATTAGTCCCTAATCTGTAGATTAGTGTCCAGGTACATAACACCTATCCGTTAGGACACCTCCTTAAAGCCCGCTCTGCAGACGGTAGGCTCTCGGTTGTGTTTTTGTGAGCTGCCCCTCCCTGCACTGTAGGAGAGGCTAGCCGCACAATGAGGTGGTGACTATCTTAGTCTCCACATTGACTCTGCCATTCCTCCGATTGGCCCTATAGTAACCTCTGGCTTCCCTCTCCAGCTTTGGTCGCTTTGTTCTTGTGGCTCAACATTCCCCTTCGATCGAGAAGATCACGCGTGGGAGATTGTCATGAAGGCCAATGATCCAGAGGGGGAAGTAGCGAGAGAGAGACGACCCCATCCAACTACGTGGTTTGGGGTGGCTGGGTTTGGGGGGGGATTGAAAGGGGTTGTCAGTATTTTGTGCTTGAAAAACATTTGACTTTCAAGTGAACTTAAAAGAAAATGGTGTAGATGTAAAAACTTATTGCAGCTGAGCTCTTGCTGACAAATTTTGTGCAGGTATGGGAGGCAAAAAAGGCAATGTGAGCAAGAGCAACAATGAGTGTTGTAGCCAAGGATTGTTGGTGGCTAGCTCTCTGCTTGCTCATTCCAGCCTGATGCTGTGGTGGCACATTTATGTGAACCTTCGACCAAGTACAAGCAAATGACAAAGCATTGCAAGGAAAAGGGCCAACAAGTAGATTGCCATTTGGATGAAAGAGAGCACCCCTATATAACCTTTAGGGAATGCTTGTTAGTGGTAAGTTCAGAATGAGGCTCTAATTTTACTTGAGAATGTTGATTCCAATATGTTCATGCTGCCTTATATGCCAAGGTGCTCAATTTGGCTGTGTATGTCCAATTCTTGCATCTCCTTTAAACGTGTGGGGGATCATCTGGCAAGAACTAAAGAATGTTTGTATTTTTTGAGGTTTAACTTCTTTAACCTTCAATTTTGCATTGGGGTTGTTTCTCACTAATTCATGACGCAAATGAACACTGATTCTGTGTGTGGCACATGCTTAGTGTTTATCTTGTGTGACGAGAATATCCACTAACTGCATGTGGGAACACAACCACCACAGATCTTCAAGTATAGGGACTTGATCACTTGGTGTAGAAAAAGATTTTGTGAATGGCTACATTAAGTGAGTTGTTATCTTATATTGTACATGTTGAAAATTGACATTTGCTTGAAGGTCATTATCTATTGACCTATAAATAATGTTAGGAGTCTATCCTTGTGAGGGTTCATTTTGTGAATGGCTACATTAAGTGAGTTGTTATCTTATATTGTACATGTTGAAAATTGACATTTGCTTGAAGGTCATTATCTATTGACCTATAAATAATGTTAGGAGTCTATCCTTGTGAGGGTTCATTTGCACTTCATTCAAAATTCACAAGGAACCTTTGAAGTTGTGAGGAGAAACTTGTGAAGTTGCTAAACCTTGAGAGAGCAACTTCTCCTTCCTCTAGGTTTCTGTAAAAGCAAATTGAGAGCTTCCACAATATAGCTTGAAGGAATATATATTGATAAAAATATCAAAGAAATTTTGTTGAAGGTTAAAATAAGGTATAGAAATTATTAAGTAAGAACTTAAAATGCTGATTAAACTTGCATGGTGCGTAGCTCCCATCATGTGAATGATGCTTTTAATCGATCAAGAGTCATCAAAGATTAAGCACAATACCTTCAAAGTGAGCTCGTGATAAAACTACAGTCACAGCAAGGCCAGCCGTCTTCTCTCTCTCTCTCTCTCTCTCTCTCTCTCTCTCTCTCTCAGGTTGGGGCTCTGGGGTTCCGCGAGGGGGGTTTACCGGTGCAGTGGGGTCTGAACTATGGCAGGGAGGTGACTGAGGAGGATGGGGATTCTAGGCAGGAGTCACGTTCAGATAGGAACGGCTCTTGATCCTGATTCTAGATCTTGATTTGAGACAAGAACGCAATTAACACAGACTGGACAAGGGATAGATAGAACTATGCAGTGCAGAATAGAGATGGGATGGAGACCAACCCAATAAACATTCTTTAGTATTACTAACATGGGGGAAATCACATGCTGCTAAACACATAGCCATGGAGTACACATGTACACATGAGCATGGTGTAAGAGACATGCATCAAGGACAAGATAAAAGATAGAAGCAAAACATCATAGTGTATTCCATATCTATCATCTTGTATATGTACAAGAATCATGTGTAAGAATCATCCTCAATTGCATGCAAGAGGCTTTATATAGCCATCTTGGGATACCCATGTGACTATTGGGCTCTGGTAACCTCCACAAGATCCTAACTCCTCGCTATTCCTCCTATAGCCACTTCTTGATATGACATCTTTTAAAAACCAAATCCCAGAACTCATTAGCTTAAGCTAATGCTACTAATGCAAGGGGGTGTTCACACCCAAGCCAATGCCAAAATGCTAGGGGTTGTACACACCCGTTAACACAAACCTTGTTCTAAGTTGCTATGGAAGAGTGTATAGTTGCCAAGATATAAGTCCAATCCTCAAAGCCATCAGGCTCATAGTCGCCAAGATATGAATTAAATCCTCAACGTCGTTAAGCTCTAGAAGAGGCTCATAGTCCTAGCTCACTATCCACCACCAACTTGTTTGTAACATTTACACATGCTAATGATCGGAGTGCTTTGGATAGTTGTGTCAAACTCATTAGCAAGAATGTCTTAACTTGTGGAATAATTCTCTATTTTTAAGTCTTATCTTTGAGAATTAATTTTTTGTATATATAAATGTGATTGGTTTCACAATGGTGAATCGGCCTTGATTCTCTCATATAAGGCCTTTCAAGGATCATGGTGTATGATTCTGTTCTCACATAAGTCCTTTCAAGGAACGTGGTGTATTGTCCTCTTCTCTACTAGAAATCCATTAATATGAATGTGGTGAAAACTCAGACCAAAGGTCTTAATCTTTGCATCTTGTAAGATGCATAGCTGTGTTCCCATGAATAAGCTTGATCACAAGAATTGTTCTTTTTTGTTGATGTTTACTAATTTATTGTTTCAATTTAGGAAGAATTGTGTTTGATATTATATTCATGTTGGATATGCGAGAACGTAACATTCCAAGTTAATATTTTTTAATTTCCTTTTTCTATTTATTCAAAGATAAAATTATCTTTGAAACATGCATTATATAACTTGGTTTTCTACAGAGCCGGTGCCTCACGCATGTTGTTGGCATCATGATTGACGTCCATAAATATGGGTAGTCAAACTATACATAAATCATGTGATTATATGAATGTTTATATATTTTGTTATACATGTTCATCGTTTTCTATTTTATTTTAAGATTTTACCATTGTTGATACCTTTGTGGTTAAAGTCATTGATGAGACCATTTAGCTATATAGGGTCATTTCTTCCAAGGTTGAGTATGGTGTCAATAATTACTTAGAAAGGAGTTCATTTTTGGAATTGTTGGTGACCATGAGACTTGTGTCACCTGTTTTTGAGGGGTACTCGATTCCATACAATTGAATTAGACATAGCTCATACATGAGCCTTGGGTTTTGTTATGCATTTTAAATAGCACCCATCATATATTCGACAGTCTTCTTTCGCTTGTCATAAGGTTAATATCATCATGTATGTTACTTAATGTTTATGTTATGTGTTTTTTTAAATATTTGTGTTTGTGTGAAAGTCCACAAAATAATTTCTTAAGAAAGAAAAAGACGTGTGCATTATCTAATGAATGTGATGGAGATACATCACCATCTTATGTTGTTGGACGTGATGCATTGCCCTTAGTTGAATGCTCTCAAAAGCAAAAACTAGCTTATGCCTCTCATAGTTAGATTAATACTTTTATGACTTAGAACATTAACTATTCACCTCTTTCATTTTTTGGACTACTGATTTTATTTTGTTTATGGGTTTCGAAGTATATATAGTCCATAATGGAGTGCTCTCAAAAGCGCAAACCGCATTATGCTATTAACAATTAGATTGATCCTTTCATAAGTTCCAACATTGACTACTTAGCTCTTTTGTTAATAAGGCAAAGATTACATCATGGGCTTGATTTGAAGAAGATACTCTTTATCTTTCTTTCTTTTTTTCTTTTTTTCTTTTTTGTTTAAGACATTGACATGTACAAGTTTTTGTGTGTGTGTGTGTGTGTGTGAGAGAGAGAGAGAGAGAGAGAGAGAGAGAGAGAGAGAGTGTTGAGTTTTTTACAAAAACCCAAAAGTGTGGTGTGTGTTGAGTTTATAGTTGTATTTGAGAAATTTCTTTCTTGAAGGTGTAAAAATAGGAGTTAAAAATATGTCATACACAATTGTACCGCATTAGTGTGGATCACCAGTGAAAAAGTCATAGAATTATTTTTAAAATGGACAAATAATATATGAATGCAAGTCATATATATATTTAATATTTTATTGGGATTTGTTTAATATGCTTTTAAGTATCTCAAGTATGTTATTTTATTTTGTATGATGGATACAAGTTTTTGTCTAATGTAGCATAAAACATTCCATGCATCTATAACATGTGGCAACTCTTTGCATGCATGCATAACTATGTACATGTGTATTCTATGTGCATGTGCATGCTTTGTGTGTGTGTGTGTGTGTGTGTGTGTTTTATGTGCATGTGCATGTGTCATAGATGCAAACATGCATAGAGTGCTTTACATCGGTCAATAATCAACTTGCCAAAGGCGAGTTTAGGCCACTCGTTTAATTAATACAACTCGAAAAATGTTTTGGTGGTATATATTTGAGCTTTCGTTAAGTAAGCGCATGTACAAATATTTGCAAAGTAGTAAGGGAGCTAGCTATATAAAAGAGAGCACTAGCTAGTGCATTTTATTTAGAGCGCCATGAGTCATTACAAAGGTCAATGCATTAGTTAGTCATAAAGTGAGTGTTTATTCACAACTTTATCTTGGTATTGATTTTCAAGGCAAACCCCCAAAAATTAGACTAAGCTTCTGGCAGCCTAGATGTGCCCACTGCTACCTTGTATGCAATTGCTCACTCTTTGACTATGCGGACCAGGAGCCGTTCTTGTCTGGACGTGACTCCTTTCTGGAATCATGATGGACCTAGGAATTAACCTCTATGCAGTCACGATTAACTCCCCCGGTAGATTGATAGCTCAACGCACTAGCGTTGGCATATTGCATTGGGCATAGTTGTATTAGTCGTTGCTTCTCCGGAGCCGACTAGGTGGTTTGGAACCATGCAAGTGCTGGGTCTTTATCGGACATGGACACTTTTGGTGATCCTGCTGGGGACTGGTACGCCTGGAAGGGGAGTAGCAAGGTAAGAGGTTGATTTTGCACAGGAAGAAGCTAGTCAGGGAAAGGAAGTGTGCACGTCCTTGTGTCGGGAATGTTCATGAGGGAGCCTTAGTAGTATGATGGACAATGCTTGGAGAAGTGGAAAAGGATCCGGAGCGAGTTTGCATCATAACAGAATTGACAGGAATTTGGACGGAGGGTCAAGATGTCCGGATCCGCCGACTTCATCATCAAGAATCCGGACGGAGGGTCAAGATGTCCGGATCTAGCTCCATCATCAAGAATTCAGACAGAGGGTGAAGACATCCGGATTCGGCTCCATCATTAGGAATCCGGGAAGAGGGTCAAGACGTACGGATCCGGCTCCATCATTAAGAATCCGGACTGAGGGTCAAGACGTCTGGATCCGGCTCCATCATCGAGGCGACGACATAATGAATTTAGAATGGTAAGTAATTGGCCAATTCAAATACATCAACTGTTGAAGTATTTTCTTGAAAAATGATGTCAGTGAAAAAATGATAATATTAAAAGTATGAAGCATGAGAGGGTCAGAGACGCTTAGTTGGAATACTATTGAGACGCCTGTAAGACCTAGTGAGAAGGCATGAGGTCCAAAGGAAGCCCAACCAGGTCCCAATCGATATTAATATTGAAAGAATGAGGCATGAGAGGGCTGGAGGAGACGCTTAGTTGGGATACTACCGAGACGTCTATAAGACCTAGTGAGAAGGCATGAGAACAGGAGGAAGCCCATGCGAGGTTCCCATCGCATCACTTGTAAGTCCTAAAATAAGGCATGAGGGAAAGAGGAAGAGTCTTACACTGAGGATACTACCGAGACGCCGTAAGACCCAGTGAGAAGGCATGAGGTGAGTTTGTTCTCTAGTCATGGAAAAATTGATGAGTTTAAGGTATTGAATTCTCGTCATGGAAAAATGTACAATTGAAGCCCAAATTTTGACTGACATGGTCGTATTAGTGCAACCCCTAACCCTGGAATGTCTGTTTGAGTTGATATCAAGTGGGGGGTTAATTCATGCAATTGTTTGAGTTGATATCAAGTGGGGGGTTAATTCATGCAATTGTTTGCACATATACTTTATTTCATCTAGATTTGGCACTAGTGACGACCTTGTTCTGCCAAGTGTGGAAAACAAATTACATGGAGATGTGCTAGTGCCAGGTCTAAAAATATATACTTTATTTCATTTGAATTTGACATCCTTGCATAGAAATGTCATGGTCCACCCTAGTGCTAGGTATAACCACCATAGAATTAAGAACCTTAATCACGCATCTCAAAAAACTTCAAAAACTAGGCCGAACCGTCTCTCAAGTTAGGAGATGTGAGCCCGCACTCCCATGAAAAAATAGACATGAGCCATGAGTCTAAACACATGAGCAATGAGTCTAGAGGTGTGAGTCTATAGACAACATGAGCTTGGAGGTGTGAGTCTATAGACATGAGCCTAGAGCTGTGAGTCTCCAAACATGAGCCTAGAGCTGTGAGTTTGTAAACATGAGCCTAGAGGCATGAGTCTAAAGGTATAATATTATACTAGTCAATTAAAACTACCTTGAAGACTTAACGATGTACCTACTCATTTCCTATAAAGATTTTCATGTGACACAGTCTCTTAAAAATTATCTACTACGTTTATTTCCTTGTGGCAACACTCATCAAAAATGTAGTGTCTAGACTTGTAGAGATGCTCATGAAGCCTCCGTCTCTTGAGATCTATCATGAATCAATCAATGAGCAAGAAGTTATTGAGCCTTTAATGGGGGCTGCATCTCATGTGCAAATACTCGGTTCTAGTAATATAGTTCTGTATTGTCTCTCCTTTTTCTTGTTTGAGGTTATAGATCTGTGCAATAGGGCTCCATCTATTTCCACAAGGTGAGAAACCACAATGAAAGTGTGTCTCAAGACCTCATAACTAGACTTTTTAATTTGGTTCAGTGCCCTAAACCATTGTCCTGCTTTGCCACCATCAAGGCAAAGTCTAAATGAATAGATCTTGGTGGGATCATCAATCCTACCCATGGCTTCACAAACTTGATTGAACTTCTCTAGATACTAAATGTGATCTCCATTCCCATCAAATTTGGCCATCATTATTGATATGTGGATTGACTCAATTTTACCCAAATCTAAGCCTCTAGGTTTTATGTTTGTGGAAACCCCCCTTCCCATTTCAAACACCATCCTTATATTCATGTGGCAGTATCTTAAGGGATTGGCTTAGTTCTCCCAAATCTAAGCCTCTAGGTGCTATATTTGTGGCAAACCCCCTTTCCATTTCAAACACCATCCTTAGCATGTCTTAGGCATATTCATGTGGGTGGTAACGTAAGAAAAAGGTTGTATGAAAATGTAAGGAAAAAGTAACATAAAGGAAAGGTGTGTCTTAAGACCTCATAATTGGCCTTTTCAGTGGTTTAGTGCCCTAAACCTCTGGCCTGCTTTGCCTTCAAGGCAAAGTTTGAATGAATAGATCTCGGTGGGATCATCAATCTTACCCATGGTTTTGTAAACTTGATCAAGCTTCTCTAAATACTGACTATGATCTCCATTTCCATCAAATTTGATCATCATTATTGAGATGTGGATTAGAATAGTTTTATCCAAATCTGAGCCTCTAGGTACTATATTTATGACAACCCCCCTTCCTATTTCAAACATCATCCTTAGCATATCTTATGCTTATTCACATGGCAGTAATGTTAGGGAAAGGTTGTGCAAAAACCTATGTTTCAAGGTTTGGATTTTCTTACCCGATGTGGTTGGGTTCTTGGCTCATGACTGTAAGCACATGCCTCTAGACTTACATCGGGTGGACTCTCATCCTTTTTGTATCATACAAACTCATGCAGGTCCAGTGAGCTCATGCCACACCTAGTGGTCTCATCACGATTATGGGCTCATATCTCTAAGTTTACCCTAGAGACTTATAGATTTAGGCTCATCTACTAATGTAAGCTCGTGCCTTTCTTTTGTTTAGACTAGGCTCACAAATTTGGTTTTTATAAAATAGGCCTATGATAGGATTAGTGAGCAATCATTGGGTAATAATTATACTTAATGTCCCACTCATTTCTAAGGACAAAAAATTTCCTTAGAAATTTTTTTATGCTTTTAATATTTCCGTTTTGGTTTATATTTTCTATGTTCCTTTTCCTTATAGGCAACTCGGTAGGGACCTCAGTGAGCTTTTCCTCCGGACCTCATGCCTTCTCACCGGGTCTTACGAGCATTTCGGTAGGTATTTCACTGAGAAATTTAAATTAAACAACATCATTTAGTAGGTACACTCTTTTTGGTATATAGAATCAATGTATCAAATCATGAGTCCTTTGAATCATGTGGTAGGCTGCTTGTTGTTGATCCCAAACTGTATTAGTGCTACTCAGCAGTTCATAGTGCTAGTTAGCAATTCATAGTACTAGTTAGGAGTTCACAGTGATAGTTAGCAATTCATATTGATAGTAGTTATAGCAATTCATTGTGCTAATCAAAAGTTTGTAATGCTAATTATGACTTCAAAATGCTAGTTAGCAGTTCACAATGCAAAGTTAGCAGTTCACATTGCTAGTGATAAGTGGACTACCAATTCAGGTGCTAGTTATCACACCAATCAATTGCAAATGAGTGTGGTGCATGCTAGAAAATTTTGGATGAGATAATAGTTGATAAAAAGGTGTTGGAATCACTCCTCGAATGTTGGTTCATTGATTTTACATGTACCTAAAGTTGCACAAGCCTTCCACTAGGTTTATTTCATTATGGCACCTATAGGCATGGTTACCACGATGTATATATCAAAGAACACTCTTGTACATGACACGTACACAAGAGGCTAAAAACTCCCCAAAATTCTACGTCTACTATTTTGGGCAACCTAGATGCTAGATTTAGACACAGCTTTGCAACAATGAAATTTGCCTCTTGAAGTACCCTTGTATCAAATCTTGACCAATTCTACACTTATCAGATTGGCCAAGGGGTAGGTTTTTGAGATTTATGTAAAATTTGGAGAGCACACTAGATGGTTTAAAAGGGAGCCTAACAGGACTCGTTCTTCTCTAGTCACAAAACATTACTAATATCCCTACCTGAGAGGTGAATCAAACATCTACCAGTTTTGAGATCAACTACATGGTTTTAAGGCAAGCTAAGATGACCTCTAGACACGCTTTTTATAATATGGGCTCTGAAAAATCTAGATTTCTCCACCTAGTTTGGAAAAGGCCTTATGAACCTCAATTTGACACATGCTTATGTACAAGCCTTCTAATAACTAAAAGCCAATGGTATGTGAAATTTGCATCCATTATGGGCACCCTAGGCTGAATACGAGGTTTGAGCAAGTTTTGAACATAATTTTTGCAGAGGACAACCTTAGGCCCCCATGGGTAAACAAATTTTCCATGCACGATGCTAAAGGGGTCCTATCTAGCTTAGTATCTATATAGCAATCAAATATGCTAGTGATCTTTTGTAAATAGTCCTAATCTTCAAAAAGTAGAGTCTTATGCTATGCACTAGTCTTTTGTGCTATAACTGCAGTCTTATGCATGCCTTCTTATGATTACTATATGAGATAGCAAACCTAACAACTATTTATAGTAGTAGGTAGCCATTTATGAGTCTTCAAAATCATGTCTTCTTTGTTTGTCACAGGTTTTGCTCAAGAACAAAGAGAAGATATAAGTTTCTCTAAGTTCTCCTATAGTCATAGATGGGCCAGGATAAGATCTAAGGTTTGAAAATTACTACTTGCAAGTGTCGAACAATCTTACTACAAAATACATCATTAAAAGGTCACAAATATTGCAAGTATATGTGATATTTTAATTATGGAAAATAGAGGAACTTACTTGGGAGTGATGGAATCATTCTGAAAAAGAAATGCTATATGGTATGAAATAATTTAAATGTAGTTCGAGGATTCATACATCTCCAATTAATTAGTGTCAATTTTAAACACACAAAGCAATTAATGAATGGGTAATATATATACTCACATGATGTTGGGGAAGCACATCTACATGGTAAAATGTTAGATAAACAAATATAGATATATCTGATGCAATTAATAATCGCAGATAAGAAAAATTACCTCAAGTTGTGATAAGTTGAGAATAAACAATAAAAATGGTGTTCAAATATCACAAAAATATGAAAACTCTCAACGATTTGCATTTTTATTGATGATAGTCTGAAAATATTGTATTCTTTGCATCACAAAAATGATTAGGCTAGAACAAATAAAATTTAAGGTCTCTTCTATCTCGTGTGCAAGCCTTGGTGTGAGACTTCCACTTTCAATCAAGGGCTTCAAGTCAGTAAAGGTGGAGAGAGAGAGAGAGAGATATATATATATGGCTTGTTATATATAAGTTTATCAAGCTGTAGTATTAAAAGCTTAATAAAGCTTTTAATCAAGTAAGCTTTATTAATAAAAGCTTTTAATCAAATAAGCTTTATTAATAAAAGCTTACAAAGCTTTGGAAGACATAAGTCTTGAAAACTTAAAGTAATAAGCTTTTTTGATAAAATGTGAGCCGCGAGATCATTGACTAATTCTAACAGACATCCGAACCTCGAGATGATTTACTCGTATAAAAATTTTGCTATTGTCCGTGCATCAGCTCTCTTTGAGGCTCTGGCTTCTGCCCATTTTGTGAAATAGTCAGTGGCCCACGATCACATATCAAGCTTGGGATGGATGTGCCACTGGACTAATAGGTCCCACAAAATCTATCCCCTATTTCTCGAATGGTTGTCTTACAATAGTAATAGGGTTAGCGGCATCTTGTCCTTTTGTTGTGGGATAGCGAAATGTTGACATTCTTCACATCTTTTGACAGGTTCTATGGCATCTTCGAATAACGTAGGCCACCATAGTCTTGCTTGAAGCACTGTTTTCAGTGGATATACCCATGCATGCCTTGAGTAATCATCAATGAAAGTCACGAAGTACAAGTGTTTACCAAATGACGGAGTTTGCATAGGCCCACATACATCACTATGTACAAGTTGACATCAACACGGATTAAGTCATAAAATGGGTTGAAGCAAGAGCTTCAAGAAAAGCAGATATTATTGTGCAACATCTAAGTTTCTTTTACAAGCATATCATTACCCACTTTAGTTATCCTTTTGAACTGGTTTGTGACCGAAGGGAAACAATTTGGAAGGGAGTATATCCCGCTACCTTATATAGGCCCAGAGGGCTGCTGTCAGCTTATGTTCCCAGTCTATTCGATTTTCTTCCAAAGTTTTTGTCAAGATAATACACAAAACCTTGTTTGTACTCTCTGCTTGACCATTGGCTTGTGGATAATAAGGTGATGATTTTCGATGGATCACTAAGAATCCCACAAGTAAATGATCAATACCACTTCTATTTGTTTCTTGTTATGTGCATAGAATTTAATGCATGCTTGTAGAAAGGTTGCCAAAAAATAGTCCTTGAGAACAACAGATACATGCTAGGTGTAAAACAATGAAAAATTTTAAAGAGATCTGTCTACATCAATAAAGAATTAGTATTCAGGTTATATTACATTTCTATACGTTTAAAATGAGTTAAAGTATGTGTTTGATTTCTAGGCACACATGATGAATATGAATAGGTGAATTTTATGTCCTTTAAAGATGTGTTCATGGAACATAATACAATGTAGCTCATATAAATGGTACGCTGTGTACTATCTCTCACCTTATAGCCTTTCCAAGTAACCTTGCTATAAGAAAGAAGTGTTTATAGAGGAATTTTTCCAAGCCTCCAATAGAAAAACTTTACTTGCATGAGACATGTAGAATAGGGAGTGTTTATGGAGGTAAGCACCCCCAAAGAGGAGGCTTAGTGATCTAGATTTAACATTTGATGGTGGCCTTCATAGAACATCACTTGCTATACTAAATTAATTTGATATTTCATCTATAACACTAACTTAATCTAAACTAATACATGCTTAGGAAAGAGTAAGCTAATTCTTTACATTGTTTACAAACATACAACTTGAACAAGTCTCTCAAGCTTCCAATTAGAAACCTCCTTCTCACATTACTATTGCAAACAAGGGGAGTAAATCATCAGGGAGGATGCCTATCCTACATAAATGAGGTGATAAAAAATAGTAATGATGAGGAGAAAGAGGATGATGTGCCTCTCAATATATGATGGCAAAGATGAGAAGATACATGAAATGAAAACTAGATACTAACATTATGTTTTGATTGATTGTACCATTTGTATATACCAATTGTTTTATCTAAAGTCCTTTGGGTGTTTTGCAAGTTAAAATATACACCCTAAGAAGTTTCATGAAGGAAATATCGAGGCTACAACTGTGAAGTGCTATTGGATACTAGTGGAGCTCTTGCAAATGTTGCCAAGATTGATGAGTTAGTAGAGCCTCCATGCATTCAAGAGAGGAATAGAAAGGGGGATAAAGGAGATGGTAGATTCACCAAATTCAAGATGTGTAAGAAATTAGGAAGAGGGATTTAGACCACATTGTCTACATTGTATTATGTTAAGGCTTTTTTACGTTGTATTATGTTTAAGCACTTTTGCCCCATGGTAATTTTTTAATTAGAACGTGAAATGTTTTTTATTTAATAAATATTTATTTTATAATAATTTAGAGAACATGTTCAAATTGAGCAATGAATTTTAATAAATGTTTAATCATGTTAATGTGAAGGGATTAGAAATGCTAATCATGTGATAAATGTTTATTCATGTTAATCATGTTAATGTGAAGAGCCTAGAAATGCTCAGCTTAAAAATACGGAGCCGCCCCTTGAAGAGAATGCAATTATAGGCTACCCTAGAAATGTTAAACCTGTAAATATGAATGTAAAGCCAAAAAATATGGAGGCATCCAAATATAGGCGTTATGGGCTATCGCACCTCCCAACAAGAAGGAACTCCACGCAACCGTCAATGGGAGAAGCAATAGACACAACGATCGATGGGTAATTACCAATGCTTCAAGCTTGTGTCCCTTGAGGCTCCCCAAGCTTGCTTTGGAATCTCCACTCCTCCGAAAACCACCTCCATGCTATCACTGTAAAGTCGTTCACACCACGAATGCAAGGCAACCAACGTTTCACTCTCACACACATGCATGCATGAAAGAGGCACATGTACTAGAGCCATCATGTCGAAGAGGAGTTGTTCAGCTTCAAATCCATCATACCGCTCCCTTGGTTGATCGTCGATACAACGATCAACTTAAAAAATCTGATTGCTGCCACGATAATTGGATCAGGAATATAGTTCCAAGCTCGTATCTAGTTAAGCATTTGTTGCCTTTGACTTGTAATATCTAGAAATGTCGATGGCAAAAACTGTGGAAAATTATATCAAACATTAGAATCCCTTTGCTTGGCATCATGTAATTGTAGTGGCATGAGCCTCCGCTTGATAGGCATCTCCGCTTGATAGGCATGTAGAGCGGATCAACCCTTTGGGTTGGCGGGGAGCACTGGTAGTACTAATGACTATACTCAGGAATCGTGAGATAATCCTTACGCCACTCTGGTTGTATACCAAAATCCACACATGGCTGATAATCCATTGATAACTTCTTGCAACAACCTCGTAGTTGGCCGGTGTATGTGGAATATCATCTGTAAAAAACAGGTCGAGTTTATCGACACTGTTATCCAAGATGTTTGATTGTTGTAACACACGGCACCAACTACAAAGGTTGAGCACTATGGGATGTAAGGGATAGAACAAGATGTTAGCGGGGTCAGTTAGTACTACATCCCCCCTGAAGAATTCCCCCATGATAATGGTGGGGTTAGCATCTCTTTCTATATTTTTGATGGATGAGTGCAAGATCTCCTAGGCTGTCTTCTGTTAGGTCAATCTCATATTGAACGAGAGAGAGTGTTAGTGTAGATAAAAACAATGTTAGTGTTTGAGGAGGGGCCATAGAGTTACCGACGACGAACCTATTTCCGAGGCTCATTTGATGAGAAACTGTAATTCATCAGGGGCTTCGGTCCTTTGTTGCATGGCTAATTGGTGCTCCAATTCTTGGATCCTTGAGTCTTTTGTGGAAAGGAGGTTGGAGATTGTAGCTTATCGAACTTCTCTAGCAGTGGCTAGCTCATTGTATCTTTTTGTGGCTTCTTGATTCCTTCTCACCGTTGTGATCTCTAGCTGAGCATCTTCAATCCGTTTCAGACTTTTTGCTGTTAAACTCTGGCTGCTGCTTAGCTGCTGATTAAAGTGTTCCAACACTTGCAGGTGGCTAGTCAGCATATGATGAATTTCCTCCTTCTTTACTTGGATTACCTCATTTAAAGCTTTTAATTTATCAGCCTGTGCTTTGTTTAGCTGCTCTCTTTCAGTTTGAAGATTGACCACCTTTTTGTTCTACTGAAGTAATGGCTTCTTTAAACTTAGTAATTTTCTCTTTAAATCCATCTTCCTTGGCTGTGAACGTGTCTGGGCATCCTGGAGCTGCTTTGTAAGTTGGGCTTCTTTCTCTCTTGCCTGTGCTACTTCCGTTGAAAGCTGTTCTTTGGCTTGGTCGACCATTGATTGGAGCTTCGTGTTTTCTTTGATTTTTTGAACAATTGTTTTGCTTAACACTATATTGTGCTCTTCTAAAGTCTAGAACCTATTTTCCTGTTCTTGTGCTGCATTTAAGCTCTTAAGTATAACCTCCCTATGTGTTGCATCGACTGCAGCCATTTGCTCCTTAATGGCTTGCATTTGTCCCAGTCACTTCTTGTAATTGACTTCATAAGGTAGTGTTCCTCTCATGAATCATGTGAATGGTAAGTAGGTGGCATCACCATACCTTTTGTTCTTGTTCCCACACATAGAAGCATTTGTAGATGCCGAGTTCTCTGTTTCTTGAAACTGGAGGTGTAGCAGGCTTTCAAGGCCCTCCATGGTTTCCTGTAAAAATGTATCTGCTTCCAAGTTATGTAAGAAAGGACCTTCTTTAACAGTGCTCGTCTCTTCTATTCTCCTCTTCTTTTACTAGGGCTTGTAGGTTCTTCTACTCACTTCCTCTTGTCAGTATCGTGACCTTCTCTAGTGGCTTTTGGTTCTGCTGATGTAGCTTCTTCATATCTCGTATCCACATCTGTCTGGGACACTTGTTGTTCTGGGGCCTATTCTCTACACCTATCTCTGCCAAAGGTGGCATCCCGAAGTAGTGAGAGGTTTGGGAATACCATTGGAATAGGGCTTGAGGGAGGTGGATGAAGAGGCATTGCTGGAGCTACGCTTGTTGTCATCCCTTCAGTGCCTTGTGTTTCTTTCTATTCCAGCGCTTGCTTCAATGATGCTATCTGTTCTGACACTTCTGCATCCAAGTATCGGGATTCTGCTTGAACTTGCTGGAGTATCCCCCTCATCTTTTTATATTTTTTGGTCCTCTTACCCTTCTTCAATTCCTGTAACAACTCTTTTGTTTGTTTCAAGACTGCTTGTCCTTGTTGCAGCTCGACAGGAATGTTTGTAGATGGTTCCAAGGGTGCTGCAACTTGGGGTACCTGTACTTCCTGTGTGCCTTATGGAATTGGAAGGTTAGCTGCATGGCTAAGCACTCTCGTAAGGAGGTAAGGGTTACACACCTTGGACTGCTGTGACTTCAGATAATTCTCCATCTCTTGATGAATGTACCATGCCAAGTCTTCTTCTTTTTCTTCATGAACCTTGGCAAGTTGGTTTAGGGGGACCCTGTTGTACACATGTCCAACCACAGGTTTAACCTGCATGATAATGGACATGGCTCTGCAAGCCTTTTTGTCCACCACCTCATCCTTGATGTTTTCATATTCTGCCCCATTGGAGTTATAAGAAACTCGCTTCAGCATGTCTTTCATGGGCATTTGCTCCAAGCTATGTACATGTTTAGAAGTTGGTGTTGCCAACTACAGAGCATCGTGTAGCAGTTCTTTTGTGATGAGTACCTGCTCAGTTGTAGCATCTGCCTTTGTTACTGTACCCCTCTTGTTGGATTTATCATAAGTCTTGAAGTACTCCTCACATAAGCTTGTGTTGATGGTGCGGGGGAGGATCTCTGCCATTCGTCCCATGCCCACCTTTTTCAGCTTGTCTTTGACTTCTGCATCGTGCAATATC
This sequence comes from Cibotium barometz, assembly GCF_041138505.1. NCBI lineage: Eukaryota > Viridiplantae > Streptophyta > Polypodiopsida > Cyatheales > Cibotiaceae > Cibotium > Cibotium barometz. Next base: position 57,845,942 of record NC_141047.1, on the reverse strand, counting down.
TGTAAATGGTCAAACTAACGTTTTCTTTAAAATTTCTCAACCATAAGCCCATGTGGTGCAATTAGGCTAATTCATTAAGTTTTTCCAAATCAACCAATCTTTCGGCTAGTGCATTTTCAGTAAGCCTTTTCTGTACTACAATTCGCAAGCTTGGAACTAGAAAATTCATTGGCATCACCGCATCCATGCCATAAGTTAGGCAAAAGGGAGTATACCCTATTGCTACCTTATATGATGTACGATAAGCCCATAGAGCTACAGTCAGCTTGTGTTCCCAATCCGTGCGACTGCCTTCTAAGGTTTTTGTCAAAATAGCACATAGAATCTTATTGGTGCTCTCTGCTTGACCATTTGATTGTGGGTAATAAGGTGACGACTTGCGATGTACTACAAGGAATCCTGTAAGTAAGTGTTCAATTACCTCATTAATGAAATGTGAACCCCGATCATTGACTAACTTAAGTGGGCAACCAAGTCTAGAAATGATTTGTTCGTATAAGAACTTGGGTGTGGTTTGAGCATTGGCTCATTTAGTAGCCCTTGCCTCTGCCCACACACTACATAATGAATGTCAACCCTTGTGTGGCATTGGCCCTTAGCCCTTTGTCCATATCGATTCTTCATGTCCCATGGCCTTTGGCCCATATAAGTATATATAAAAGTAGAGTAATCATGTTACAAACCATCCTCGACCATTGGTTTCATCCTCAAAACCATGAATATTTAGCTCATAAGATGGAATGTAACTCTAATAACCATGTTAGCCATATATATCATATAGTGGCCTAAATGTACATGGTTCCAAATCTGTCCATTGGTTTCATCCTCAAAACCATGAATATTTAGCTCATAAGATGGAATGTAACTCTAATAACCATGTTAGCCATATATCATATAGTGGCCTAAATGTACATGGTTCCAAATCTGTCCATGAGATCATAATGTCTTCCATACACCAAAAACTACATGATATGCTCTCAAATCAACTCCCAAATGATACCCCGTATTAATCTGTGCTCCCATGAAAGACTTTTTGCTTGTCTTTTACTTATGAGGGCTCTAAAAATTAGCATAGCTTACTTGATCAAGTGCATTTACGAGTATGGTTGCGGAGCACTCTTTCTCGCTTGTCCACTATTCTATCCGGTATATATCCGGTATATATTCAATCCTTCCTTCTTCATCCATTGGTGATAACTCATCATCATAAACTTGTACCTCCAGTCCAACATAAGCCTTTAATCCTTCTTTCCTTCTTCATCCATTGGTGATAACTCATCATAAACTTGTACCTCCAGTCCAACATAAGCCTTCAAATAAGACACATGAAATACATCATGTGTCTTGGTATTGGTGGAAGTAATAATTGGTATGTACTCTTAATTTAGGAAGTCTCAAGAACACATAATCCCCTTTCTTAAACTCCAATGGCCTTCTATGAGTATATTCATAATGGTTCATCCTTTCTTGTGACCTCTTGATATTATTCTTGCATTTTTGAAGCAACGCTTGCATTTTTTTTTATTCTTCTTTTGCATTTGGGTTAATAGCCTTTGGCTTGACGACCACCATTGGTACATTGATCTTGTACCCATACAATGCTTCAAATGGTGACATGCCAATACCAACTTGATAAGTTCTATTGTAGAGCGAACTTGGCAAGAGCCAACCAATCATTCCATGCATGTTGAGTCTCATGGTAATATTGTCTCAAATAAGTCCACTCATTTATTCACTCTCTCCATTTTATCAGTCTCACGTGATAAATGGTACTAGGAGTCAATTTAGTTCCCATGGTCTCAAATAAAGTTCTCCAAATAAATTCAACTTAGTTCCCATCGGTCTCGCGGTCGGCGGTGAAAGTGGTCCCCATCTCTTTTTCTAATAAAATCTCTTTCTTATCTTGTCATTGGTCTTAAAAATACCTATATGCCTAAAAATAGGAGATGAATGCATTTCCTCCATCACATTTTGCTTGTATTCCGATGACATGGGCACAAGATAAACTCTTTCCTTATAGAATAAGATACCATTTTAAAGCTTAAAATGGGGAAATTCTTCATGAGCACCATGTTGTTATTTCTACAACATTTGTGACACATCCTCATCCAAGAGATACTCCTCTTAAATATCCATGATCCATACCCTATGCACTTTGGAGATGGTTGATAATAAAGAGCATGCCCGCATTCTAGATAGACTTTGTGGTTGTGATCTCAAAATCATAAATTTGCAATATGGCCAACCACCACCTTTCTTAGGAGATAAATTTGGTTGAGAAAGGAAATAACGTGATCACTTCTCACATAACCCATAGAGGTAATGATGCCACTTCATAAGATAGCAACCATCTCTTGGTCATACACATGCATTTGCATTTCCTTCTCATTTAACTTATAGCTCTCATAAGAAATCACACCATAATCTTGGTATAAAACTACCCCAATCGCTTTCCCACAAGCATTGGCTCTTATAGTGAATGTCTTAGAGAAGTTTGGACAAAACCAAATAGGGGATGACGTGAGTATCCTTTTGAGCTCCTCAAAGATGTTATTTTCTATTGCATCCCAAAAGAAGGTTTCCTTCTTAATCTTGTTGGTAAGAGGGGCTACAACTTCTACTTAGCTATCAATGAACTTTCTATACAAAGATCCCCTTAGTTGTGTCGTGTTAGTGGGTGTAGGCCACTTCTTCACACATTAAAGCTTCTTGGGATCCACTTTGATGACCTCTTTACTCACAATGTAACCAAGATACTCCACTTCTTGAGCCATAAAAGAATATTTTCTCTCCTTTTCATATAAGTGGTTGTTTCTCAACACCTCAAGCACTTCTCTAATATGCAATAAATGCACATCCTCACTCTTGCTATAGATGAGGATATCATCAAAGAAAACTAATAAAAATTTGAAGAGGAAAGGCTAGAGTAATTTATTCATCAATGCTTGGAAAGTAGCGGGCACATTGCACAACCCAAATGGCATCACCATGAAATAGCCCTCTTTCCATTCTATAAGCTATTTTGAACTCATCACCTTCCTTCATTCTAATTTGATGGTACTCATACCTCAAATCAACCTTAGATAAGTGTTTGGCATCCTCAAGTTCATCAAGAAGATCATCCATGAGGTATAATTAGAAACATTTTCTTGATGGTAATCTTATTTAGATCATGATAGTCAATGCACATCCAGAATGTTCCATCTTTATTCTTCACCCCAAGAGTATGGGAAACAAATGGTGATTAACTTAGTTCAATCCATCCCATATCCAAGAGTTCTTTGATTTGCCTTGCAACTTCATCTTTTTCCACCTTAGAGAGCCTATATGGGGGTTGTTGACCGTCTTAGCATTTGCTTCAAGCTCAATACCATGATCAACATCTCTCTTTGGTGGCAAGCTCTTAGGCATTTGAAACATTTAGTCTTACAAATATTTTTAAAAGAAAAATCAAGTCTTACAAATATTTTGAAAATAAAAATCAACTTTTGGGAGGAGGGCCATTCATACATGTGAAATCATAGGTTACATGTTTCCCTTTGTCTTGATTCCTTAATGTTGATAATGGTTTCCTCCCATGGACCATGATGGTGGTGGATGATTCTCCTTATTAACACGACCACCCTCATTTGCATTACCAATCAAAATGCCCATGGATTGTCTTGATTGAGATGCCTCATACACCCTAGAAAAAGAACCCACTCCTTGTGTACCATACATTGGTGGATTTACACCATGAGTTGAACCAAAAGATGATTTTTCACCATGATGCATGCCTTCACTCTTGAGCTCATTTCTAAGGGAAGCCATTTCGCTCATCATTCTTTCAATTGAAGCAAGAGAATGTCCAAATAGCTTCAAGAGAGAATCATATGCAAGTAGAAGCCTTTCTAAGAAACATGGAATTCCATAGATATGGAAAAGTAGGGTTTCAAGAAGCACAGAGAAGCACCCAATAACCAAGATCTATGTCAAAAAGACCAAGAAATAGTAAAAAACTACACATCAAAGCTTGCACACAAGCTATTGAAGCCTTCTTACACTTGAGAGAGCATCACAAAACCATCAAAATGTGCCTATAGTTGTTTCTTGAATTCACCTCCTCTTTAGGGTTTAATTTGCCAAGATTAGAGTACAAAAGGTTTGAATCAATCCCTCATAAGCCTAGGTAGGCCTGGTGAGACTTGGGAGAGGCTAGGGCAAGTGAAAGTGGCCAAAAAGGTGGAAGTAATTTTCAAAAATTTGAGAAATTGTTTTTTAAAGGCTTGTTTTGAGCAATCTAGGTCAAGATTAGGCTCAATAATGCTCAAAAGAAGTCTCTACTAATAAATATTGGAAAGCTTGTGGAGAGCTAGGGATTGCAAGTGGTTCAATATAATTTTTAGAAATTAGGGGAAATTTTGAATTCAAAATTTAGAGCTTATGTGTAGAATGGATCAAAACACGAATCAAGAGCTAAGATCTGATAATACCAATGCAAGAGAGAGGGGATGCACTTATTACATGGAGTACCACATGTTGCAGTCTTGTCGGAGTACCACCATGGAAACTTGCTTGAAGAAGAAGATGATTAGTCTTGGATTAGTAAAAGTGGTTATGCTCATAGTTGTCTTTTATACTAGAGCTCCATTACAGACCACATTATTAATGTCCACCCTTGCGGCCTTCGCCCTTAGCCCTATGTCCACACTAATTATTCATTTCCCATTGCCTTTGGCCCATATAAGTATATACAAAATAAACGTAACCATGCTAGAGAGAGAGAGAGAGAGAGAGAGAGAGAGAGAGAGAGAGAGAGAGAGAGAGAGAGAGAAGATATATTAACATCTACGGAAGGCCAGATTGGCCAATGAGACAAATCTGTATACAGCAAGTCCATGTCCTGAGTATCATGGAAAGAAAAACTGAAATGAAAAGCTAATCCTATTCATATGCAGCTCACTATGCAATCACTGTCTAGCATGCTATAGATGTACAATCATGATAGGTGGTATACTACTAATTCCAACCAGTGGAGATGGTGGGGTGTAGTACATCATACACGGGGCATGGGGCGAGGAGGACTCTCACATCTGTTATGCCCTGGCATAGCCTCTGGACTCTCTCCTCCATAGCTCTGCAGTATTGTGCCTGGATCTGGGCAGACTGGACCTGTGGAGTAGTGGTGGTCTACGTCCGGGTAGTCGCAGTCTCCTAGTAGCTTTGATCTCCGAGGCTCTCTGTAGTGTGAGCCTCTGGACTCTCTCCTCCATAGCTCGGCGGTATCGTGCCTGGATCTGGGCAGATTGGGCCTGATGGAGTAGTGGTGGTCTAAGTCTAGGCAGTCTCGCGGGGGTCTCCTGGAAGCTTTGATCTCCGAGGCTCTTTGTAGTGTGAGCCCTCGTCTCGGGAGGTAGATGATACAGGGGGAGGGGGATGAAGCTCCTGATAGGCCTAAAGAAGCTGTTAATCTATGGTTGGGATCTCTGGTTCTGCACCTGTAGAAGCCTCTCTCTATGTCGGTGTAGCTCAAGGAGGAAAAGGCCTAAGAATCTTTGATCAGGATACTCCATCATCTGGCTAAGTGGGCCAAAACCCTCTCTGACAAGCAGGGTAACTCCCTTTGATCTCATAATATACATGGCATTTGCATATGTAATGCTCCTCTGTCTCTACCTCTCTGTGGCATAATCTGCATATTTTTTCCTCTCAAGGGGTCCGTGCTGCTCTAGAGAGAGAGAGAGAGAGATTTCTCTTAAAAAAGAGAGTTGTAGTTCTAGTAAGTGTGCAGAAGGATTACATTACCCTTGGTTACAAACCCTCGCATTGATCCCCCCTTTTAGCACACATTTAGCACACTGTTGGGGTAAAAGGTGCTACCTAAGTTTGTCGAAAATGTGTGTGCATAGTTCGTGCATGCCAATTACTCTTCTTATGAACATTTTTATTTGATAGGTTTTCATAATTGAATGCATTTCTAGTTTTGGGGCATTTTGTAGAGATAGCTTGTGCATAGAAACCTTCCAATTGATTTAATTTGATTTTATCAAGGTGTTTAAATTCCTTAATGCAACACCCTTGGGATTGGGCATACATGTTGGGCAGGTCCGTGGAGCACTCTATAAAAGTTTAAGGAGGACTTTTTACTTTCCCAATGATCTTTCTCTTGCTTCTTCTTTTTTAAAAGAATATAAAAGAGGGATATGTGGGAGGTAAACATGAGCCTTAATGGGAAAGGAAATAAATAATTCAAGAGGCTATAATAAATATATTGCCAAGAAAGCATACATAAAGAAGGACATTAAATTTATTAAACCTTGAAAGTTTCAATTGAAGTGGAGCAACAACGTGTGATCATCGTGGCAACTTTTTTTTAAAATTTTTTTATTTATAGTTTCCCCAATGGTCTTTTTGCCAAATTGCTACCCATAAATCCTAGTAATGTCAATTAACGTATGCAAACTCAAGGATGGTATCAAAGCCCTGTAAGCCCAGGCCATCATCACCATGGAGGCGATTAGGCCTTGCCCCCATTGCTGTGGTCTCAGTAGTGCTGGCTCTCTCTTTCCTTGACATAGGCTACCAGCAGAACTTCCTTGCATTACTTCATTGGGGGGACAAGGGGAGCTTCACAGCCTTTCCTTTGCACCTTCTTCTTAGCTCCTCCACCCCACTGCCCCTTCAGCCTCTCACCGCTCTAGAAGCCTTCTCTGGCAAACTACTCTACCTCCATGACATCCAAGAGCTTGCCCCCAAATCCCTGCACACACAGTTTGATGAGAATTACAATGTCAAAAACTATGGCCTTCGCTCAGCTAGGAACATCTGCATGCTTCCTAATGGCCCCCTCCTCATCGTGGGCATCTCCCCAGAAGAGCTCTCTCAAATACTTGCCCAATCCCCCACCCTCCAATCCATCTTTGATATAAGCTACAATTGCACTTCTGGGTGTCCTGGCTATAGGTTAATCAGCCAAGCTCCCGAGAATGCAGTTTGGGTCAGTGGTAACTCAGCCCACATCATCCCTTACTTGGGCAATGTGTTGCACAACTTTGCAGACAGAGTGTGGCCTCATGTAGCAGGCTTTCAGTACCCTCTGAGCACAACTACTCCAAAGCCCATGAATCATTTTGTGGTGCAAAACCTCATGACATGGCTAGAGCAAAGCAAGCAGAGCACAGAGAGGAGCACAATGATGTTTCAGATGAGGCTGCTGGGGCAGCTATCACCCAGTGCAGATTATCTAGTCATGGAAGGTGGTGGTAAGCAAGAAGAGACCAAGGTGGTGTGTTATGAGAGGCTGGAGTTGGACTGCGAGAGGTGTGATAGGCTGAGTGAGGTGTTGGGGTATGAGATATATGCACCTGCTTTTCTCAAGTATAGGCAAGCCGCCTTTTCATTTATGGGTCTACAGGAGCCAAAGCTGGCTGCACCACCAAATCCACTAAGAGTGGCTTTCTATGGGAGGGGTGATACAAGGAGGAGAAGGGTAGCCAATGGTATGCAAGTTGTAGAGCATCTCAGGACATGGAAACAGCCCAAGCTAGAGGTGATTCATGTGGATGAGCTGCTGCTTAGCAAGGACTACAACCAGTCCTTCCCAGAGACCCTCTCCCTCATGATGAACACAGACATCTTCATAACAGTCCATGGGGCCAACACATGGGCCACCCTCTTCATGCCCATGGGGGCCTCTGTGGTGGAGATCTATGGGCCGTGTGGGCCGTCCACATGGCTCACGACGATTGCCAAAGCCCTGCGTTTGAAGCACTCCACGGAAAGAAACCCTTGGAAGGAGAAGATTGCCTCACCCCTTGCTGGGAACACCACTGACTGTGTGGATGCCTTGAAGACCCCTGACTTCACCATAGACCTCGACGAGCTCGATCTTGCCATCAACCAATTGGCACTCCCTTCTGGCCCTGGTGATACCATGCCCCTCCACTGGCTCTACAACTGGACCTCCCATGCCTACACCTCGTAGTTCGCATTTGGAAACCATAGCATCAACAACAATCGCATGCGAACAGCCCCTAACAGTACTTGGAACCACCAAGCAAGCGCCCAAGCAAAAAGCTACAGTCCGTCACGTGTGGAACCAAGCTATGCAAGCGTGTGGAACCCATCAGGGACTATGGATAAATAGCCATCCCCATGGTTGAAATCCCGATTGAAATGTAAAAATAAATGTGATATTGCCTTTATTTCCCAGGAACTAAAACTACAAATTTTACTCATAATCGCGACATTTTTTTATTTTTTAGTGCTAAATCTTATTTTACATTTTAGCATCATCTTTTGATTAGTTGGAAAAAACATACGAACATTTATGTGCTTCCTGATGGGCCCCCTCCTCATTGTTGGTATCTCCCTAGACTCCCTAGAAGAGCTATCTCACATACTTGCCTAATCCTAGCAAAGCTCTCTTATACTCTCTTAAATACTTGCCCAATCCCAGAAAAAACTCTCTTAAATACTTGTCCAATCCCAAAAAAACTCTCTCAAATACTTCTCCAAATCCCTCACCCTCGAATCCATCTTTGACATAAGCTACACTTGCATTTGTGGGTGCCCTAGCTATAATCTGCTCTTACAAGAAAAGAGGGCCCGTGGTTTGCTTTGAGAGTTCATACTCTAAGATCACATTCATTTGATTGGTTGTGACCTCGATGGTGGTCCAAAATTCTTCGGTGTGATAATGGTTCCCAAATCTCAAGAAAAGAGAGGGTATGTGGCTTGCTTTAAGGGTTCATGCTCCAAGCCCACATTCATTTGCAATGACTGATGATGGTCCAAAATTCTTTGGCATGATAATGTATGGTTCCCAAATCTCCAGGTGGTACTAGAGATTGGGCTTCGTTGTTGTTGCTTGTTGCATCTTTTGTAGTGAGGTTATTGTTGTGACGATGAAGATAGTCGAAGAAAAGGTAGATGCTAAAGGTAGCTAAAAAAGGGACAAATGGAGAACTTTTCATTCAAGATATTTGGAGGTTCATGTACATTTGTTAAATAACCACTTCACAAGTTAACATGGTTTCACCCACCCAGCCTACCATAAGTCGCTCTGCTATTGGTAACTCTTATGTCCCATTATGGCCTCTCTTAGAAACACATTCACAAGAGAAATACCTGAATAAGCTGCTACAACCCTCGTGGCCAAGCTTGTAATCCTACAGGTCTCTCCAAGCTCCAGACCTGCATGGGTAGCTATTTCCATCGCTTTCTCTTGCGAGTGTCGTCACATCGTCACACATTGCATTACTGTTCCTCATTTCTTCTCACCTCATAGAACTCATACAAGCTCACTAGCTTGTATTATAGAAGAAGATTATAGAGAGGTTAGTATAAGAGTAATACTCTATTGCAACAATACGAAAATCAATCTCATATACATGTGGAAGAGGCCACTCTAGAGACAAGGGGGAGAAGAGAGGCCAAGGTGATTGGCAAAGAAATCACTCATATACATGTGGAAGAGGCCACTCTAGAGACAAGGGGGAGCATAGAGGCCAAGGTGATTGGCAAAGAAATCAAAACGCAAATAGCATGGAGTGCTATTATTGTGGTAAACTAGGACACATTGTAAAAGATTGCTATAAAAAGAAGAATGACATCAAAAGTAAAAAGTTGCAAGAAAGAAAATATGCATCATTAAGTAAACAAGGTGACAAAAGCGAGTAGCTGTTTATGATGCAACATATGCTAAGTTCCACATTGGAGCGTGTCAGGATCAAGAGATATTTGGTATGTAGATTCAAGCACCTTTAAACGCATGATTAGTCATGGTGAGTGATTTGGAGATATGCAAAAAATGGAAAAACCAGGGCATGTGGAAATAGGTTATGATATTGTGCACCCCATTGCACATGCTAGTAAAGTGTCATTGTCTAGTAGGATGGAAAAATAAAGTACCTAGCAAATGTACTTTATGTTCACAAAAAAAACTTAGATTCTAATGTACCTAGCAAATGTACTTTATGTTCCTAATATCACAAAAAACTTAGATTCTATTGGATAGATGGTTGAGTAGGGTCTGCAAAGTGAGGTTCAATCTTCAAGGGCGCTTTGTGGAAGACTTCAAAAATCAATGCCGCTTGGTTGTTGCAAAGGGTAATAGAAATGATAGAAAGTTCAATCTTTAAGGGTGCTTTGTGGAAGACTTCAAAAATCAATGCTGCTTGGTTACAAAGGGTAATAGAAATGTCAAGATGTTTATATGCTTGAGGATATTTACTTTGGATGTGAACATGCCTGAGGTGAAGGAACCTATGTTTGTACATGAAATAGTTATCATTGTAGATATTGACATATGACACAAGCGTATTAGTCGTGTGAATATATAGTGGGTGAAGTCTATGTAGGCCCAAAAAATTGTTATAGGTTTGTAAAAGTTTAAGATTAATGGTATGCACAAAGTATGCGAAACATGTCAGATGCTTTCTCACATGAAAAGCACGTCAGCGTAAGGCCATTGGATGTTATAAGTGTGGGTTTACTTTATGAAGAAGAAAAGTGAGGTGTTTGCTCACTTTCAGAGATTTACAGCCTTAGTCGAGAGAAGGAAAAAGGAATGCAGGTTAAATGCTAAGATCAGATGGTGGGGGAGAATAATTCTCCAAGATGTTCAGTGATTTCTTAAGAAAGCAGGGAATCAAGACGCAATTCACATGCAGGTATACTCCCCAATAGAATGGTGTTGTAGGAATTAAAAATAGGCACATTGCAAAAGTTGCTCTCGTGCCTTGATGTCTGAGAATAATATGTCAGATTATTTTTGGACTCAAGCAGTAGCCAAATGTTGTTTACATTTTGAATAGGGCCTTCACATTGTAGCTGCTCATGGCATGACAGCTAAATAAAAGTTTACGGGCATAAAGCCAGATGTCTCTCACTTGAAAGTGTTTGGATGTATTAGGTATGAAGTGAGAACCAAGTTGGATCCAAAGGCAGAGAAATGCATCTTTATTGGTTATGCTTTGGAAAAGGTTATAGATACGATAATCCTACCACTTATGAGATGCGAGTAAGGAGAGATGTTGTCTTTGATGAGATTAGTAGCTAGTATGCACCAATGAAGGAAGAATATTAGTGGTAATAGATAATCCTAATATAGGTTAAAATTCCCCCTATGTTGATGTTAATTGAGTCCTCGTGATCTAGTAGAAGAATTTATTATGGGGAGAATCGATACGCTTGCTTTATTGTTCTTGATATTGAGTTGTTATTCCTCTAGAAGGAATGGGAAAGTCTTATCAGTAAATGAAGAAGTTAGGGATTGGTAGGAATACCTAAATGGGGTGGGGGAATCCACGAGTGATTGCATCTCTTTTTGTGAGCTCTTGTTTTTTCGTGTTTTTGTATGTTTTTGCTCACTTTAGTTTTTGGCAAGTAGGGTTACAATGTTTTATTTTTGAGGTTGGTAGGGTTCTAAGCCTGATTATGGAGAAGAAGAGATGGGAGGTCTGAAGGAATGTAGACATGATTAGCATGAGAGTGTGAATCTCATGTCCCCATCTGCTGCTATTAGTTTGAAGCTCTTTGGTTTGATTATGTCCCTATTGCACGACTATTATCAAAGGAACTTGAGGAGGACCTATCTCTATATTCTTCGTCCCATGTGATTTTTTTATTTTTTAAGTGCATTTAATTTCTCTTACAAGTAGATATACAATGAAGTGCATGAAGGTCAGTCATTCAAACTCTTGATATAGCTATTGGTGAAGTCAAAACCATTAGAGAGGCTCATGATTGAATTAAATCGACTTGTAAGGCTAATGGAGAGCTTCTTAACTATCCTTGAGAGTGAAATGTGGGGTTCTATGGTGAACAAGTTTCGTTTAGGGGCCATGTTGTTGGTGTGGTTTGGGTCAACAAAGTATGGCTTGATTGTGCTAGAGGACAACTTATTGGGCTCACACCTTTTAATAGAAATCTAGGGGATGAATAGTACCATGGACCAGGCTTCTACCCACCATCATGCAACTTCCCCCCACCACCAGAGATATACTTGTTGAAAAGGCCGTCAATGGTGCTTATGAACTTTGTAGTTCTTCTGCCAATGGGTGAGTAAAGCATGAACTTGTTCTTCTACCAATGAGTAAAGCATCTCTACAAAAAGTTAGCTAGTCGCCTATTGATATCATTGGTTGTTGATGATTTAGGAGCTTGGTAGATTATTAATGATTACTTGATCTACTGCTAATTGTGGACTCTAGTCTATATGATATTTTTATGGGTGTGAAAATCAAGATATTTTCACGGTGATATCATGTGGTGAGATGTTGATCTCCTCACCTTGGTGGTTGTGGAGGTTTCTTGATGATGTTAGTACTCCCTTAATCAGTATGGTGATTTTCTAGATGACCCTTTGTGGAATGAAAAACCAATCTAGTTTTTCATGGCATAAAAGATTAAAGTTTTTTCAACGGTGTTGAGTTTTTTTTCTCAAGGTGCTCACATGTTTATGTTAGATAGCCTCCTTATTGCTGCATAGTGATTTTTTGGATAACACTTTGTGGTGTAAACTAGTTTAGTTTTTCACAACGTGCAAGACCCAAAATTTTCACAGTGTAGAAGTTAACCTTATTTGGGTTTTTGACACCCATAATGAAGTAAGATAGCCATGTAGATGCACTTTTGATGCTTAATGTGTACCAATTGTGACGTGAAAACCACTGTTTAGTTTTTCACTCCTTCTTTTGGTGATATTTGGATGATCCCATGTTAGTACGACACAATAATGATGATATATTAGTGTTTGGATGCCAAACATTAAGCTTAAGTATGGCATGAAAAACTAGAGTATTTTTTCATGGTTGAACTCTCTTCTTTTAGTGATATTTGTGTGGCCCTAGTACAACACAATATTGCTGATAGACCAATGTGTGGATAAGCTTAAGTGTGGCATGAAAAACCATGGTAGTTTTTCATGGTGTGAAAAACTCTGGTTTTTCAGAGTGCGAAGACTTCCTTCCCTATTGATTGCTGATTGAATCTTGACATCAAGTCATATAGAAGTGGTAGATTAGTGTTTTTGGTGTTTTCTCCTTTATTGATGTTGATGTGAAAAACCAAGGTAGTTTTCCACGATGTGAAAAACTAGAGTTTTTCACAATGCTAAATTATTGGGAAAATGGTTAGTTGAGATGTGGGATTATTCCTATAGCATATCAATTTTTATCAATCACCATTTTTATATTTTTGTTGATGGCGGGGAAAACTAGTCTAGTTTCTCATGATGTAAAAAAATAGGTGATTTTCACCCGAGGTAGATTTGAGTTGGCGATGATGCTGGGGAGAGGTAAGTATTATTTGTTGATGTGCATCAATTTTATTTCCCTTATGATAATCTTTATAGCCACAAAACGTTTTTATGATGGGTGACCTTTTCAAGAGTTAGATCTACCTTTGCTGGTGTTCGTCGATTTTATGTCCCTCCTTATGACAATTTTCACGCCATGAAAAGATGACCTTTCCAAGGGTTGTATCTACCATTCATGAATATGCCCAATGATAACTAAATGCCCTTCTTGAATTGAAGGTAAGATGCTCGTATAAATTTTCCAATTCAGCTTACTTTTCAAGTTCTCTTCCATCCAATCTATCAAAGTACCATAGACACTTTGATAGGTTCTGTGCACACTTGAGTTGTGTTCTTATGGCTACTCTCATTTTTTAGAGTATGGGTTCTTATGTCTACTAGTTGCAGAGCTTCTACAATAGACATAAGGTGTTGCAAAACTTCTTATGGATAATCTGCTTTTTGAGAGAGTGCGTTCTTATGTCTACTTGTTGCAGAGCTTCTACAATATACATAAGGTGTTATAGAGATTTTGCAACATGCTTCTGCAACATATGGTGTTGGTTCAAAAAGTAACTTGATGTGCATTATGCGCTCGCTCAACTCCATTATGGATGGGATAGGTACTTGAAGTTTCCCTCATTAAGTGGAGATGTAGTAGGAAAGTTTACCTAATGGTTGCCCTCATTGAGTTGAGTGCAAGAAGGTTTCTTATGTTAGCAGTCATCTCCTGTCTGTACATTACACCAGGGCCTCTGATGTGGGTGTGCCCGCCCATTTTTAGTGTTCCCCCATTTTTCCTCACTTTCCATGTATTTTTCCATTTTTTGGTAGGTGTGGGAGGCTGTTTTCTGCATGTCGGTTGTATCAGATGTTGGCCGACTAATCCCTTTGCTACCCGACCTGTTCTGGAGTTCTGGCCGATTGATGTTTACTTGGCCAATTGGTTTTTACCTGGTTGTGAGCATGTTCTACTGGTCATGGGCATCTATGTTGCTGTTGGCTTGTTTTGGGCTGGCCGACCAGTAGCCTAGGGCTATATAAAATGGCCCCTACTCTCTACACTTGTTGTTGTACCATTCCGGGATTTTCTAGTGTATATACAAAGTTTATATAGCTTCGATTCTTGATAGTGGTGCTTCCAGGCACATGAATCCTTCTCGTGAGTTCGAACAGGATCTTAAATGATAGTTAGGTTGCATTTTCATTGGTGACAATTCCACTATACCGATTCATAGTGAGGGAAGGATGGAGATAATTCTCGATGGCAGAGGGGGGAAGGATTCCTCTCGTGTTCTTTACGTCCCCGCACTTGGTTTTCATCTACTGTCAGTGCATGAGGTTTGCAAGACTGGATTTTGGGTGGAGTTTGAGGAGCATTCTGTTGCTCTACAGGACAGTGAAACAGGCTAGGTTGTATGCAAAGGCAGAGTGGCGAATGGTATCTACAAACTCTCAGCACTCTCCTCTCTGACAGGCACTCAGATCGGTGCCTTGTGGCACTTCCGTTTTGGCCACTTGAATGTGGATGCGCTACAGCGAGCTTTTTAGGACCAGATGGTGGATGGCTTACCAGATAAAGGCCGCAGGCAGGGACGTTGTAGTTCTTGCATTCGTGGTAGTATGCTGGATAGGGAATCTTTTTGAAGCCGGCTTCCACAGGTGGGCTTTGAAACCTTTGGAGCTGACCTATGCAGACCCCATCCTTGGGAGGTTCTTTGTATTTTATGCTGCTTGTTGATGATTGTAGCAGATTCACATGGGTTTATTTACTTTCCTAGAAGGACCAAGCTTTTGCTCAGTGTAAGGAGTGGCATGTGATGGTGGAGAAAGAGTTTGGATTGTAGATAAAGACTCTTCGGGCTGACAAAGGAAGAGAGTTTTCTTCCAATACGTTTGTGTAGTTTTGTGCGTAACATGGCATTAAGCGCGGGAGCTGGGCAATACAGAGAATGGATTGGTTGAGCGAAAGAACCGAACTGTGGTGGAGATGGGAGGACAATGTTTGAGCATTGTGATCTTCCTCATCCACTTTGGGGAGAGGCTATGGCTACGGATGTCCATATTCTTAACCAATCTCCAACGACTTCAGTACACAAAGATGACTCCCTTTGAGGCTTATTTTGGCAAGAAACTAGATGTCTCCCATTTTCGTGTGTTTGGGAGTGATGCCTATGTTCACATTCTAAAGAAGCAGAGTGTTGAAATTAGAGCAATGTGATGAGCTATGGTGGATCAAATACTAGAATCAACATCATTAACAAAGTTATTTTAGTAAATAATTAAGACGTAATTAGTGAGCAATTAACGAATAGCTTAATGTAGGCATGGATAATAAAAAACCAGCAAATTCTCATTAGGCCAATGCCTCAATTTATAGAGTTTACATCCAAGCATCTAATCCCACTGATTTCTCCTTGATTCACTCCACCTCTCCCAGAATATCTCCACCTCTTTTGCTTGATTCTCTCCACCTCTTCCCTTTTCCCAGAATATCTCCCCACTTCCTAAATCTTCTCATGCTACCCTTTATTCTCTCCCAATAGATTCTTCTCACCTTTTCACAGGTTCTTTCACATTTACACATCCTCTTTTATAGCCTCTAACCAAGGGCTTGTTCCCGCACACACCCTATTCACTTGTATATTTCAACACCTCCCCTCAAGTGAATACTCTCTAGCACACCTGGACCCTATACCAAGTTTCCCTTACTTGATAGCCCGTGACCAGTGCCTCAAGTCCCTAAACTCATATTCCTTGACACTCTCTCTATGTGTCCAAGGCTACTACAAGTGCCCGCGACCTTGACTAAAGTGCTCACACATACATCTATCTACCACGTGGCCTACATCATTGATGGCTCAGAGGTGGTTTTACTTTGTTGGGGCAGGTTACATTGGGTTGTGGGATCCCTCTCTCTCTCTCTCTCAGAAAAGATGATCCGACTCCACTTCCTTTTGGAGAATCCATGAAGTTTGCCAATGTCGTTCCTTCTCCACTGGGTTTGCTGTAGCAGTCTCTTACCATGTGCCCTGGCTTTCCACAGTTGTGGCAAGTGAAGGTCCTTCCTCCTACTCTCTGCCTCTTCCTCGTCCTCGTCCTTGAGAGAATCCTCCTCGGGTGAAGAATGCCTTTTCTTCTCCTATTGTTGAGTCGAGCCATTTCTTCTCTTTGCCTCTGCTCTCTTGCTCTAGTAGAGCTGCTTCTATCTCATGTAGCTTCAATTCAGGTACATTCTTTAGTGTTGCTACAATATTTTCATATTCACCTTTGTCCACACTCTTCAGAAGCACTGCTAGTGCCTCATCATCTTCTACCAATAGCTGCAAGTTGTTGCTTAATGCTTTTATATCTGTTCAAGTGTGTGACTAAAGGTTCACTTTTCTTCATGTCCAATTTGTATAATCGCATTAATAGATTTATCTTTGAATTTTTTTCTTGTGTGCCAAATAATTTATTGAGTTCATCCCATGCATCTTTTGCCCATTGTATCCCTGTGATGTGATGAATGATTTCATCATTTAAACTGAGTGCAATAAGTTCCAATGCTTTTTCATTCCTGCTCTTCCACTCATTTTTCCCTCTCACCTCTAGGCATTCATCTCTTCCCTCAACTAGCCCCCACAGATTTTTCCTCATGAGCAAATACATGGTTTTTGTCTGCCATGTGTAAAACTGCTCCCCATTAAATTTGGCTATTTCTTGTGCTGTACTCATGATGATGTGAAGGGGGTCTTACCTCTTGATCCAATTTCAAGATTCAAGGGTAGTGTCTACCCTTTTACAACTCAATCTGGTGTTTAAGAGATGATTACAACAAATTTATCATCATAAAATCACCAGAAATTACATTAAATCAAGGGTAACCAATTTGTATGGAATGGTTGGAGTATTAAACCAACTCCGAACTGCAATCTCAAGTTATAGAGATCTGTATACCGGATACCTAATGGTTAATTTGAACCCTCAATTGCACCAAAATATAGTGATTAGCTCACTGATTAGCAAATTAATCCATTGTTTTGTGTGCAAAAAACAGAGTATGCGGGGAGTCCAGATCTGGGGCCTTAGACTTCAAATGAGCTCAAATGCTTTCAAAGCCATCAATAGCAATGAGTCTAGTAGAGGATTAAGCCAAGAAACACAAGATTTGACCAGATATTGAATGCTTAATCTCTGTTTTACCAAAGTCACCTGCAGATTTGATGAAGAGCTTGGATCTCATTGTAGACTTGATCAAATTGAATTCTGACTTCACCAGCTTGTAGAGCATGCTTGAAAACCCCTGGGGCTAAGAGGAATTAGACCCATTTGAACTGTGGAAGTGAAGATCTCAAATTTTCTCCCAGAAATAGGTGCCTGCTAAATTCGCGATTTCTCCTGAACCCGTTGGCGGTTTGCTGCGCTGATTTGACTGGCTGGAGTAGCAATGAGTTGGCTAGCTAGGGTTAGAAGCAATAGGCCTAATTTTGAGTGTGCAAGGAGCTAGAGCTCCTCCACCAGCTGGGGGTACAGAGGTAAGTTGAAAACTAACTAAAAATTTGATTAATTTCTAATTATCTACTAATCCTAATTAATTAGATAATGGACTCATAAACTTGATGGATTCTAGGCATGGCTCTGATACCATGTTGAAATTAGAGCAATGTGATGAGCTATGGTGAATCAAATACTAGAATCAACATCATTAACAAAGTGATTAGTAAAATAATTAAGACGTAATTAGTGAGCAATTAACAAATAGCTTAATGTAGGCATGGATAATCAAAAACCAGCAAATTCTCATTAGGCCAATGCCTCAATTTATAGAGTTTACATCCAAGCATCTAATCCCACTGATTTCTCCTTGATTCACTCCACCTCTCCCAGAATATCTCCACCTCTTTTGCTTGATTCTCTCCACCTCTTCCCTTTTCCCAGAATATCTCCCCACTTCCTAAATCTTCTCATGCTACCCTGTATTCTCTCCCAGTAGATTCTTCTCACCTTTTCATAGGTTCTTTCACATTTACGCATCCTCTTTTACAGCCTCTAACCAAGGGCTTGTTCCCGCACACACCCTATTCACTTGTATATTTCAACACAGAGGGGAAAGGTTGACTCGAAGTCCCAAAAGCTTGTATTTGTAGGATATCTCTCTTTCCAAAGGATACATGATATATGACCTGGAGCGGAATGAGGTTGTTGTCAATAGAGATGTTTTTGATGAGCATGTTCTAGCTTCCACTGTTGATGAGTCGCCACTTCCCACTTCTTGGAGATCCAAATGAGTCTGGTGATGATTCCAAGTCTATTGTTCCAGCTGGACAACCTCAGTCACTTGTAGAGGTTGAGCCCGAGGCTGGAGTTGAGTCCCCACAGTAGCAGGAAGCTTCGTGTTCTATTTGAGTACCCAGGTGGTTGTTAGACACCCTTCAAGAGTCAGGTGTCACACAACTTCCCTTTGAATGGGCCATAGAGGACGAACCTCAAAGATTGCATATAGTTCATGACAAAAGCCATTCAGCAGAGCTTTTACATGTAAACTATGCTTTGATGTCATGTATCATGCGGGACAAAGAGCCCACTTCCCTGAAGGAAGCTCTTTCTTAGGATACTTGGAGGAAGGCCATGCAAGTGGAACTGGATGCCATTGAGAAGAATAAAACTCGGGCGTTGTGGTTTCGAGGCCGTTCAAAACGGTCAGTTATTGGTGTCGAGTGGGTCTTCAAGACCAAGTGTATGTCAGATAGGTCACTGGACAAACACAAAGCCAGACTTGTGGCTAAGGGTTATGCTCAGCGGCTTGGCATTGACTATGAGGATACCTTTGAACGACAGCGAGGATGACTATGATTCGGACCGTTCGTGAATGGTGACTTTTAGAAGGAGGTGTATGTTGAGAGCAAACTCTAGGCTATGAGGTTCCAGGATCAAAGGGGATGATTTACAGGTTGCGGAAGGCCTTGTATGGTCTTAAGCAGGCTCCCAGGGCTTGGAATCAGAAGATTGATTCCTTCTTTCTACGAACTAGATTTCAGAGATCAGTTGGCAGGTCCTAACTTGTATCTCTCTCTCGAGAACGTGGTTTTGTCACGTTCATCATCCTTTATGTGGATGACCTCATTCTCACTGACGATCATGTGGAGCACATAACAGTGACAAAGGCTGCCTTGTCAAAGGAGTTTGAGATGACTGATTTAGGCTTACTCCACTTCTTCTTGGGATTGGAGATTTGGTAGACCCAGAGGGGGTTCTTTGTGGATCTTGTGGTATCTGCAGAGAGTACAAAGGATCTTGGACCCTTCTACGACACTAGAGGGGAAACGAAGGACTGAGTCTGACTCCAAGGCTGGAGTGCCTCATATTGGGGAGGGATCTATATTAGGCTACGGATTTACCCTCGGCTCAGGAGCTATATCATGGAGTAGCAAGAGGCAACCAACTATTGCCTTGTCGTCTACAGAGGCAGAGTAGCGAGCTGCTTGTGGTGCTGCTTACGAGGTTATGTGGCTGCAAAGGTTGCTTGGCGAGATTGGGTTTCCACAAAAGGAGCCCACGGTCATCGAGTGTGATAACCAGAGTTGTATTGCTACTGCTCGGAACCCGGTCTTCCATGCTCGACCAAGCACATAGAGATACAATATCACTTTGTTCATGAGAAGATTCCGGCTGGTGACATCTTGCTTGTTTATTGTTTGACGGAGGACAATGTGGCGGACCTCTTCACCACGAAGTCTCTACCTCAGCCTATGCTCTGGCAGCACTCTAGCTCACTGGGATTGGTTCCACATCCAGGAGCTGAGAGGGGGTGCTAGCAGTCATCTCCTATTTGTACATTACACCAGGTCCTCTGTTGTGGGTGTGCTCGTGCATTTTTGGTGTTCTCCCATTTTTCCTCACTTTCCATGTATTTTTCCATTTTTTGCTACGTGTGGGAGGCTGCTTTCTTCCTGTCGGTTGTATTAGATGCTGGCGGACTGATCCCTTTGCTACCCGACCTGTTGTGTAGTTTTGGTCGACTGATGTTTACATGGCCTACTGGTTCTTACGTAGTAGTGAGCATGTTCTGGCCGTGAGCATATAAAATGGCCCCTACCCCCCACACTTGTTTTTGTACCATTCCGGGATTTTTCTCTCTCCCTCTCTCATCTGTGTTTTGCTCTCTACAGTAGTTGTCTTCATTTTCGTTGTGCATTCTAACATCTTGTGCCTCCATTTTTTTGGAGAGGCTTCTTGTTTGTTGTTGCTTTGGCCTCCACACCATGTGAGACTTTGGTGCTTTTGTCACTAAGGTTGGTGGTGAGGCTTTGTTTTTTATGATTTCTTTCGGAATCCATATGAAGGATTACCTTCATGATACCCTTGAGCATAGAGCATGACTCCACAAGGCATGCACTATGAGACATGAGACATGATGTGGGTCTAGCACACCAGACCCATGTGAAGCATTTTATTTAAAAAATCCATGATGAGCTAGCCATGAAAATGAAATAAGCACACTTGGCATGGCCAAGCGGTGTGTTGGGCCTTGTGCCTAAGTCAACGTTGACGAGAGCAATAACTATACTTAATGTTCTAATAATTGCAAAGGAAACTATTTCTCTCTCTCTCTCTCTCTCTCTCTCTCTCTCTCTCTCTCTTCATCCTTCCTTCTTTCCCTCTTCTTCCCTTCTTCTACCTCCCCTTCTTCCTTGTTTCCCTCTTCTTCCCTTCTTCTTCCTTTCCTCCTCCTCCTCCTCCTCCTCCTCCTCCTCCTCCTCCTCCTCCTCCTACTTACGCCTCCTCACCGGTACAAATAAAAATAAAAATAAACATGCTAAAAAGAAAAGAACATAAAAACTATGTTAAGAGAGAGAGAGAGAGAGAGAGAGAGAGAGAGAGGGGGGGGGAGGGGTATTTGGGTGGTTTTTGGATTGTGGTTTGTTTTTGTTGTTGTTTAATTTTTGCTTTTTGGTTATTTGGTGTGTTTTTTCTCTTTTTTATGCATAAAAGCATGTTTTAAAACTTAATTTTTAGGTTGATTTGTTGTTTTAAAAGCATGTAGATTAGTTTTTCATTTTCATAGAGCATGCACTTGGGAAATTTATTGTTTTAATTGCATGTAGATTAGTTTTTGGTGTTTATATAACATACACTTTAGATAATTTTAGGCTTAGATGCACCAATTGTATCAAAAAGTGCATTAGCATTGCATTTTTGTTCATTAGTCCTCTTGTAGTAGTGTTAACATAGAGCTTACTTGCTTATTTTTTGCATTTTAAATTTGTTTTAGTGTTACATTTGAGGTAGCTTACTCTTTGAAAAAATAATCATGAAAACATTAAAAAAATTTATTGACTTTCACTAAAAACCCTTTACAAGGTGGTTTTTTAGATTAGTGAGGTGATTCATTAACTTAAAGCATCAAAACAATTAAAAAATGGGCTGCTAATGTATATTATCATCAAATTGGGTGTTAAAATGATACGTTTTGGTGCAAATTGATTAGATTTTGGGCACTATTAAATCGATTTATTCACAAAAATGATTCAAACCATGGATTCGAACTTTCGTTTGCCTCACTTAGTATAAGACAAAAGCTAAAATGGAAGCTTAATTAATCTTAGATTATTGATTAATTTGTACATTGGAACAAACACATAGATTAGCAATTGATTCAAACCATGGATTTTAGAATCTTAAATAAGCTTATATTATTGCTTACTTTGTACATTAGCAACCTCATGAATAAATCACTAATTAGTGGTTAATTAGAGCCTCTAAATTAAGCCAAAAGTGAAAAATTAGCATGTAAATTTATCTTTGATTAGTCCCTTAGCACATTTTACATAACTCATTAAGAAGCTAAGTGCATTGAATGAGTAGACGCTTAGGTTTGTCTTGGAGCCTTTTTAGTTGATCCATTATGATATGTGTAAGAGGGGGTAGAGAAAAGCCAAGAAAGGGAAAGAGCTGTTGTAAGCATTTAAGGAGGGGTATTGACTTTTTGTCCCTTACCTTTTGTATAAGGTTATCATCCTTAACTATTGGGAATTCAAAAATCTACCTTCACCCACAAACCAAAACCATGTGAGAATCTGCGCACCCAAAAAAAAAAAAAAACTTAAACTTTCACGTGCTAATTCTCACCAATCCGAAACTTGTACCCACATGAAAACTTCAACTTTCACATATATGAAAACTCCAAGTCTAAGGACGTGAAATTTGGAAATAATAATGAAATTTATAAACTTTCACAAATTCTCATGGATGTGAAGTTTCATGTACGTGAAAACTCCAATTCTCACGATGTGAGAAACTTGAAAAAAAGAACTCTCACGCACCACACAAACGTGAAACCTACCCATGTGAAACTTCAACTTTCTCGTACGTGACAACTTGACCTCTCATGACATGAGAACTTGGGAAAAACAAAACATGAAAGAATTTCATACCATGGACATGAAACCTACCAATTGCTCCGAAATGTCAAATCACAGAATTCTACACAGCCTTGCTCAAGAGCTTTGGTAGGTAATCTCCAAAATATCAGTCACACAACTGTGAATCACAAAATTCTACACAGCCTTGCTTAAGAGCTTTGGAAGAAGACAATTCCAATATAGGGATGAGCTCAATCCAATAAAATCACTGAAATCTCTCACTAGTGGGCCAAATGCGTCATGTGTAGATTGCCAACACTACCACCCCATCTCACATTACCCATCACTAAGCTAGTATTCCTTTACTATAGTTATTGTCAAATTTTGGGTCATTACACATCATAGTGTCTTCATTCACACGTGCAACATGTACACACATGTCACCTCAAATCAAAGAGACCCCATGTATAAATCAAATTCCCTTGCACCAAATAGGAGAAGTTTAAACTGCTGAGAAAGTAGTTAGATAATTGTTGCAGTGCTTCTACTATCTTGGACCGCACAAGGTGGTTGACAATACTTCATCAACTGCAATTCTTGATACTCATAGCCCCTATGGAATATGTGAATGATGTACAATTGATCACATGTGAATGATATACAATCAATTGATCACATGTTCATAGATCATTGAGAACAACCTTACTGTGTGGATATCAGGAGTTGTTTGCATGTGATTGTGCCTCCTTGAAGAGCAAACTCAAGTGAGGAAAGTAAATCACACTGAGACATAATGTGGTTGCTAGCACCACTATCATAGTACTCGACATGTTGATCTCACTGACATGCATACATCATGGACCAAAGAATCTGCAATTTGCACAATGAATGCCCAATCATCCTATGCATAGTTCCTTGACTCCTCCTTTTCAACACTTAGTGCTGAGGTATCAACCATGCCCGACTCTTTCTTCTCCTTCTTCAGCCTTATTTTAAAGCTTTGCATTGGTATCTTAAGATGATGTACCTCAATAAACGAGGGTACTAGATTTCCCCACCTTCCCGTCTCTACAATGGAGGCCTTAAACTCGGTAAACCTGCAATTTGCTAGAGGAAAATATCATTTATAGTCATTTTGTTATTCCCCATCATAGGAGTCAACACGTGTCTCCAATTATTCCTCACACTTTTCAATCCATGTATCAGCTCTTTCAGCTCGAGATACTACCCATTCAACTTATTATAGTATGTGCGAAGAGGGGAGGGGAGAGGGCACAGCTTGCGATACTATTATTATAGTGTGTTTGAAGAGGGGAAGAGGGAGGAAAGGGCACACTCTATAGTTCTTTTCACAACTATATGCATGTAGTAGATTCTTAATCCGGTGTTGCAAATCTAGAGAGGGGAGGAGGGGGCACAATTGTACACCATTTGTGATAGTTTCCAAAATATGTAATGTACGTCTTTTTAGAAGGTAGGGGTAGAGTTTAGGGACTAAAAGTAAATGAGTGAGTTTAGGCTGGTGTGAGCGAGTGTAGCCATGGTTAGGTTATGGCTGGTTAGCTTATGCTCCCGACCGTTCACACAGTTAATAATAAAACTCTCTATCATCATTATATATCCCTCACATATTTTCTCACACAAGTGGTTTTTAACTCTCATGTTTTTTACTCTTGGAGGCTTATTTTACATGCATATTATTGTAACTATATACTCACACTCCCTTAGATTCATTCAATCCGAGAGGTTTTTCATTCTTGCAACTAACCTTGCGTGTGGTGTTGAACAATTCAAATCACTATGAAGTGTGTTAATCTTATGATGTTCATAAATGCATCTGCAAATACACACTGTTCTGGGCAAAATAGACTCTTTCACAAAATTCAGAAAACCCACAAAAGAAGAACACAACTCAATTGGTCAACACAATCCATTGTAAGGTGTAGCTATACTATATGATTGTAATCGTTGTTTTCTTCGCAGATTACTTTATATTTTCAAATTCTTTCCATTACCACAAATTACATGCAAACCAACATCTTTCTCCAAAAGATGAGGTGGTGTGAGTAATGTCTCGTCCTTTTTTTTTTTTTTTTTTTTGAAGGACTATGCCAACATGGATGTTCATGAAATGCATCTGAAAAAACTGAGATCGCATCAAGATAGAAATGCTTCAAGGCTACTTTTCTTTACTTCACAATATTATAGATATCTATTACAAGCACCTTGCTACTATGTGCTCAAGTAACTTTCTGTCACAACTTACAAACTGAATATGAGAAGTTTCAAGTCCTCACAAGGCCTTCCTAACATTGAGTAAGCCAGGTTTCACTTGATTTGCAGCCACAATGTCATTTTCAGACGCAACAACTACAATTACACTTTTTGCCTTTGCAGCCTCAAGAACATCAGCAAACTCTTTGAAGTCACTCAACCTACGGAGGCAAACAAAAAGCTCCATACTTAGCTCGAAATTGAAAGTAAGAAAACCATCATCTATATGAGGAACGGAACTAATACCTTGTCGACATGATTTCTTCTCTCCTCAGCTTCCGTTCTTCCTCTGTGATTCCAAGCAAATAACGTACCATACTGGAAAAATCCAACACATAGATTGACTTTTACAAAAAAAAACTACTCATCGCACTCTAGAGAAAGAAAGAAAGCAAGATATATTAACGTCTACAGAGGACCTGAAGGGCATATGAGACCATGAATGTACCATGGATAAACAGTGCCACGGAGGAACTAAAAAAGAACGTGAAAACTGAAAACATGACTCTTAAAACCTCGTGATGGCGGATCTGGCTATGGTGAGGGTATGTCAGGTCACTGGAGAATCCTGTCTCCGTTGAGTGAAGATCCTCAATGTTCTAGGTCAGGGGCAGCTGGCATGTAAGATGGAGTAGGCCTGCCCACTTAGGACTCCTTTGGGACGTGAATGTGGCCCCTGTGTATGGCTGGTATGAGCTGATGTTGATGTGGATGTGCATGCTCGTGCCGTGAAGAAAGCAGTGATGGATCTCTGGGCAGTGTCCTGTATGGGCTGGCCTTGTCTCTCAGCATGTCCTCTCAATACTCCATCCCTATGTCGTCTGTGCTCTACCAGGTAGATCTCTGGTCCTCATACTGCATCACCCCTCCCAGAAGAGGCAGTGAAATCTCCCCCATATCTCATAATACATGCTGGGCATCTAATTATACAGTGGGTCTCGTCTTTTATCTCCCTATGGTGCATACTCTGCATACCGCTCCTCTCCTGGGATGTTCCCAGCTCTCCCAGTCTCTACACTGAGGCAGTCGGAGGACCGCAATGCACACTGACATAAGGATCTGCATGTACCTCAGGAGCTCAAAGGATCCATCCCCGGTGAGTCTCAAAAAATGGTGTAGAACTCATGTTTCGTCCCTATCTCTGATGATGACACCCAAGTTTGGCGTATGTATAGGCTGAGTAGATCCAACCGGATGATCTGGTTGATCTCCAGTCATGAGAGGTCGAGGTGTGGGGAGTCTAGGTTGTACTGAAATAGGGGAGTAGATCCATGTGCATGAAACCATTCAACTACCTCTGGGAGTACCATACCAACTCTAGACCTAAAGCACATAAGAGCCAGAACCAAACATTAAGCTAAACTTTAAAAAAGACTTCAACTCAAAAGTGCAACCATTAACTCCAATGTCTATCCGAACATGAAGTGTAGGTTCATCAACTCTATCATGCATAGTGTGGACAATAAGCTATGACATCCCTACTCACGTCATCAATGCCCAAGAGTAGGTGCAGGTTTGTATAAGGTTAGTCCAAAAGAACATGCTTTATAAAACCAGCGAACTGAGTTTCTATCACTCACTGGAGGTGATGGGCATACTCAGCCATGATAGAGACTAGCACTCAAAGTCTGCTCTAAGGTATAACAACAAAGAATCACAAAACATATAGGAAAGAACCAAACTATGTCCATATTAAGCTAGAGCGAGAGAATTACAAAAAGACTAAATAATGCCTACTCTAAGTTAAAACAACAAACCCTACTCTAAGCTAGAACAAGCCACTTTTACAAAAAAGAGCATTGTGAATTAAGTGGGCTTTTCAGCTCCCCACTTCTATAAAACTTACTCCTTATCATTTTAAACATTCCAAAAGCTAAAATACCAAAGATAAACTTACTACAATTCATGAAAGAACGAACCTTTTTCAAAATCTTATTGAAACTATAACCTTTTTCGATATGCAGCAAAATAAGATGGCATGATTGAGAGATAAAGGCAAATTTAGTAGTACAAAGACAAGAGAATCTAAAAAGTTGAGAGTAGATAACACCATACTTAGCTATATCAGAAATATTGGGAAAAAAGTGTGGCATCCGAATGATCTTTAAGTTAGCATATTCAGGTTGTAAGTATTTGTCATAAATATCTACTATGAAGCCTGAAGATGATGAGTGATCTTAAGGTCTAAAAAAGCACAACTATCGCTATTCGAGGTGCGGTTAAGTTTGCAAAATTCCTTGGGATAGATCTCTCCACCTAAGGAATTTGGACTGATATACAAAAACTCTTGAAAGGAAGGAATGTCAAGAACGAAGAGGTCATCTACAAAACGTCTCACATTACAAAGTTTGTGAAGAAAGACTGGACAAGTATTAGCAGAAATAAGGCGTTTCATAAAATCAAACTCATAAGTAAAAAGATCAAAAATTACAAGAAAGATGGCACAATTGATACCCATGGGAATACCAATTGCTTGCTTAAATAAAGAGTCACCTAAGGATATATAAAGGTTATCTAGAAGAAACCCTAACCAAGTACAAATGTCATCTTTGTCTACAATTTTGGTGAATCTTTTCTTCCTCTTATCTACATCTTGATTTTTACTTTTTAACCAAGAAAAATCAAAATGCAAAGCTGACTTTTCTACTAATAAAGCCTTGCATCTATCCTTTTCTAATCTACAAACAAAAACTTTAGTCATAAGGGATCTAATCCTTACACGTAAGTCTTCTAAGTCTAGTTTGGTGTATAAGGTCGTGAAGTCGAAGGTTTGTAGATACAAAGGAGACGACTTTTCAGCCAGGCTCCGAGAGGAGTTGAAGAATTTCAAGACAGGAACTACTCCTACAGAGTCTTTTAAGACCCAACTCGTGTCTATAGGCACATCGGCGTCTTTAAGAAGATTTTTCCAAAGGTCATGGACACTAGGTAAAATGGCTTTAAAGCAATGACTGAGCTATTTAGAAACATCCGTCAGAGATGTATTGCAAGAAGCATCTATGAACCTGGGCTTTATAGGATTCTTATGAAACTTCCAAACTGTATACAAATAAGGCAAAGTAGGGTTGCACTTGAAACCAAACGATTTACAAAAATCTTGGTGTTTCAAGATAACGTCTTGAGAAGAAAGTGAACAACTAGAATAAGTCTGAGAGGAAGAATTCACTTCACTTAACAAACATTCTAAGTAGAACTTTTTACAAGTAAAAACAAAATTGTTAGAACACTTGTCTACATAGGAAATAACAAAATCTTGATGAAATTTCTTGAGAGCAACTAAATCGCTAGAAGATAAAGAATTGCTAACAGAGGAAGTACTCTTTGAACAGAATTTCATGAGTTTCTGAGAGGCCTTTCTCAAAATAGTAGCTTTCCAATGAGAAAAATGCCTTGAACTCCTAAAAATTCTTCTAGCTTGACTACAAAACTAGATATGCCCTTTTCTATGGCCTTAAGAAGACAACAGTCAACTGAAGAAGAAAGTCTAAATTTAGTGCCTTTAGAAAAGAGCTCTTTGAGCGAATGAGAAGGAAGAATGGAGCAATCTACACTGACCACATGTCCTAAAGATTCCTCCACAAACGAAGAGAAGACAGCCTTCCTACAAGGGCATTCAGTTCTAAGAATGGCTGATTTATTGTGCTCTTTCAAGTTTCTCCCAATATCTCTATAATTGAAAGCTTTTTGACCTAAGGTTTTTACATATTTGAAAGCTACTAAAGGATGATTTAAACTTTTAACACAAGGGGGAAGAGCTTCCATAACCTCAGGGGATTGTAAAATAGAGCTGAACCATAACCTCAAGGGATTGTAAAATAGAGCTCAATCCTATTTTATCTAGATCAGGAGAGGTAAAGATAGTAATCAACAAATCTTTCCTCAAAACTAAGGAATGGCTGGGGGTAGAAAATTTAGACTTCAAAAACTTGCCTAACAGTAATATTAATTGGGTACTATGAGAACTACTAATATCTAGATCAGTAAAAGAAAAGTTTTCGAGGGTATAAAGGAGTTTAAAAAGAATTTTGACATTATACATGTCAAAAACTCGAAAAGAGAACTTGCCCAAACTCATGAGCTTGTCTAAGAACAATCTCCGTTTATAGTCTCTGTAAATGGACTCTTGACCTTCAACCTTCACCTTTGCTTTAGGATTCCCTTCGGCTGTCCTGGCCCTTCGAACGCCTCAGCACTTTGTGAATTGTAAGATGCTCAAATGAAATTCTAGGCAACGCTTATATAGCACTTTAGATGCTGTTCAGTGGGTTCTTACATAGGAGTCGGCCTGTTGATATATCATCCCACGACCTGAATTAATACCCTGCAATAGGCACCCCTTTTTGCCCATTGCTCTGGCCGCCTTTCCATATTGTCCAGCCTGCCTCGAGGCTGGCCGCCTACCAATCTGGCTGGCCAAGCCACAAGGGCTGGCCGCCTTTGCTGCCCATGCCCTCTAGCCCTGGCTGACAGCATGCCCAGCCATGGTTGGCTGTTGGACATTGGCCATGGGCCTCTTGGCCCATAGGGTGGCCCACAAGGGTTACCCCCTTGATAGGCAAGGGTTACAAACCCTTTTCTAGGATAGTCCAAACGGCTGCCCCTTCCTTCCACATGCAAATATTCAGATGCCTAGTATCTAGCTACAAACCAAACACCTGGAGCACCCGTGATCATTCCAAAGGGTGACTCACGGTACGGACTAGCACTGCTTCATATGCGGGACTTGCACGCCTGACCAAGACCATGTACGGGACTTGTACACCTGACCTTGGACCCTTAGAGTGGAACCCTGGCTAACTTGTCTCGGAGTGGGGCTCACAAGGGACCAATTTCCACTCTAGGTCCTACTCCTGCTCCTGCTGTACAAATATAACCACATGGCATCTGCACATGACAACCAAGCATATTGACCCCCCTATAAAGTCCTCCAGCTAAGGGGCTTCGGAGACATTTGGATGCCTTAAAAGATTTTTGCACTCGTGGGACCTCACCGTTGACCTTGGTAAAACCAAGGTAATGGTCTGCAATACCTCTCCCCACCCCACCCCACCCCCCCGTTTCACATCCCAATTGAGCTTCACGTAGAGAGGGGATCCTGTGGAGATTGTCTCATTCTATGTCTACCTTGGCATCACTTTAAGTAGCCCCCGCTTCACCATGGTTCCCACAGCATATGCCAGAGTGTTGATGTATGGAGTAGCCTTTTGGGGGCAGATTATCCAATGAGAATTGGTAGTGAGTTGAGAGGCCCTGGGACATGCTGTTCTCCCATATGATCCGTAGCAAACCATCAGTCCCACATCAGATTATCCAGGTAAAGGTGGTTGCAGCCCCAATGGTAGTGGATGCACTCTTCCAGACAATCTTATACCTCCATCACATCAATCTGATGGATCCCGACGGATACCAGAGGCTTACCCTGGAGTCCTCAAGACAGCTAGCACTTGAGGGCCACCCCAGAGTATGGTATGCCCAAGTTTCCACTTGGTTCTCAAGGTATGGGCTCCGCATGGACTACCTCCCACCCCTTCAGTACAGTTTGGACTCCCCTTTTCGCCAGCTCTCTCATGAGGATACCAATTGGGTTATCCGGTTGGATCTTCTCAGCCTCTACACCCAGTGCACATGGATCACACCTTTGGAACTCCCACCGAAGATGCACTTTTACAAAGATCACTTCCTCACGCTCACTGAGGATGGATTCATCCATCAGCCGGGCTACTTGAGTGTTCACATGTCCCATGCCATGCAGATTGCGATTGGCGAGATACGGGTTTCATCCCACCGCCTCAGAGTGGAGAAAGGGACAGTTAAGCGCGTCTTAAGAGCCCAGGAGCTCATATGAAGACCCACGGAGGAGAGGATCTGCCGATTATGCCACACTAAGGTTTCCATCACACCCCCTCACTAGCTCAGTACTTTCATAGTTTATTTCATGTTCATTTTGTCCTTTTTTTTTCTGGACATCCAGAAGACATTGGCAGTTGTACATTGATTTGTCTTATAGGTCGAGTTCGGCCTCTAGTAGACGTTAATACAGCTCTCTCTCTCTCTCTCTCTCTCTCTCTCTCTCTCTCGTGTACTCCATCTACACCCTCTCGTTTGTACACCACCATTGAGTCCCCTATGGTCGTGTTGTCATACTTGTACATTTTATTCTCACTCCACATTTTCCTCTTGATGATTGGAGGAACATCATTGTACTACTTGTTTGTCTCATAGGCCAAGACCGGGTTTAAAGAGGAGCTCGTGAAGGTGGAGGACAAGCTCGGCACAATTATCAAAGAAAACAAAAAGATGGTCGACTCTTCCGTTACCGCAATCATAAACCGCCTCTCCAAACTCGAGAAGGGATTTGACAAAATCCAAGAGCTCGAAGAGAGATCTTCCAAGCAAGAGGCTGAGATTTCAGCCTTAAAGGAGGAACTAGTGGAGGCCAAATTGCATGCTACAAGTCAAGCGGCTGAAATCTCAGCCCTCAAAAAGGAGTTGGAAGCCACTTCAAAAAGCAAGCTTGAGGATGGAAAATTTCAGCCCTCCTTTATTGAAGAGCTGAATACCATCAAGGAACAAATGAGGATCATTCGAGAGGAGGAGGAGCAACTTAAAGAGAAGACATCTTCATGGGTGGAGGTGATCACAAAGACACAAAAGATGGACGAGGCGGAGAAATGGATCGAGGTCACCAAGAAAGGGAAAGGTAAAGAATCGCCACCCATCCCCACTCCCACCATCATCAACATGACCCTTGAAGAGGAGCAAAGGAGGAAGACCCGGGCCTTACATGTACGAGTGTCCGGTCTAAAAGACCGTAATGATGCGGAAGGGGAAACCAAGGAGCTCTTCTCTATGATGGGCATTGAAGCCACGCACACAAAGGCATGGAGAGTGGGAAAGAAGAGAGAAGGTAGTGGGGAATCTTCTAAGGAGAGAGCACTTATCATTCGTTTCCCCTCCATGGAAGCGAAGAAGGACTTCTTGAAGAGACGTCCTACACTCAAGAAGACGGGAATATTTCTTGGAGATGACCTCACACTCTCGCAACTTGCCCACATGAAAGAAGTTATGCCAGAGATAAGGGCAGCCCGAGAGAAAGCCTTCTATAGAGATGGTAGAGTGGTGATTATGGAGAGGCGCTCTTCATGACGGCGCGAGACCTATGGGACTACACTCAAAGTTGCTACTTGGAATTGTAATGGATCTCTACGCCTTGATGTAGGGGCTTTTGAGGATAGTTTCACTGGGAGGGACATCATCTTCTACTGTGAGACGCATCAGGCTCCTCGACAGTCCATGCCACATGTTAGTGGATACCGATGGGAGACAGCTTGTAGACAGGAGACTTGTTCAGAGCATAAAGGACGGGGCTCGGGAGGAGTGGCAGTATTGTTTAGAGAGGAGCTACAGCCACTGATACATATAGTCCGCAGAGATGAGCAGGCTAAGTACATGTGGGTTAGACTGAGGCAGATATCTCTACATTGCTATATGCTATTTTGCTCCTAGTACATCAGTGTATGCATCACCTAGCGGGCAGTCTCCCTTTTCTATTTTGGATGATGACATTTGGGAGTTCTCCAGGGATGGTGACATCATTCTCCTGGGGGACTTCAATGCCAGGACCGCCCATAACCAAACAGTATTTTATGATACCTCAGAGGAGATGTTGAGGGAGCTTGATGTTAGGGATATGGGCCTATCTAGACTCTCACAGGATGAGGAACATATAGTGTATGGGCGGTATTTGATAGACATGGGGACTGCACATGGATTGGCCATCCTGAATGGCCTACAGAGATTCCCGACATCGGGCAGTTTCACTAGCTTTCCACATAGGCATGGTGCTAGTACAGTGGACTATGTTATGGCTTAGCCCAGTCTCATTCCCTCTTTTCAGGATTTTATGGTAGGCACTAGGCCGGTTGGAATAGCAGTGGATCATGCTATCTTGTCCTTCACTCTCACATTTCAGTTCAGCACCGCTCCATTGGGACAGGTCTCCACACACACTCGTTATACCTTTACGAGGGAGACTAACACCGTGTACACGGATGAGATATACAGACGCTTATGTGCCGAGGAGCCAGGACGGCCATTAGATGAGCTCACTCAGGTATTGATAGAGACGCTTCATGCTACAGCATCAGAGGCATATCCCCATAGTCAACCTACACGGAGACGATCTGGGAACATGCCCCATAACAGTTGGTATGATGAGGAGTGCAGAGAGATGAGGATCAGATTACAGATAGAGGTGATCATGGGTGTTACCACTCACAGACAGTCACGGATTACCTTCCGGCACCTAGTGCGACGGAAGAAGAGGGCTTATCTTGCTTAGTTAGAGAGGGATTTGTATCAGTTATTTATGAGTCAGGACTCAGGCGAGGCATGGAGACTATTCCATGAGCATTCACCATCACCAGCCATTACCTCCACAGAGATTTGGGGTGAGTATGCAGCATCCCTGTACACAGCAGCAGGACAGCCGCCCCTGCCAGACCCATCGGAGCCATGCCCAGAGACATGTGCTTTCTTTACTGCTGAGATGGTAAGGAAAGCTATTGACAGGATGAGGACTAGGAGAGCATATGATCATGATGGTTTGGTAGCAGAACACTTTATTCATGCCAAAGATATGCTTGCAGAGCTTATTGCTATGATGTTTAACCGAGCCATGTGTGAGGGTTTTCCTGAGACTTGGAATATGTCCACGATTGTGCCTATCTTCAAGTCAGGGGATCCCATGCTTCCTAGGAATTCACGGGCAGAGATTACCAGACTTATCAGGCAGGACTTGATTCAGCTGGACACTAGGAGGACATGGATACAGCCGACACACGAGCTTGGTACGAAGATGGCTTTCTATAGAGATCATCTTCTCTAGCTCACGCAGGATGGGTTTGTGATTAGACCCAGCTACATGGATACTCATCTTTCTCATGGGGTACGGTGTGCTATTGGTCAAATGCGCACATCCTCACACCAGCTAGAGATTGAGACTGGCAGATTCAGAGGAGTACCAGCTGAGGCCAGGATTTGTCAGCTGTGCCAGATGGAGCCAGAGACAGAGTTACATTACATATGTCACTGTCCAGTATATTATGAGATACGAGGCCGTTTTCACTGCCTGTTTAGAGAGGGTTTCGGACCACTTTCTAGAGTCATGAGATACCAGGATCAGAGATGCCTCGGATTATACTTGCTGGAGCTTCGTAGACATAGAGAGGGTCTCTTGAGAGGGAGGGGATCAGAGAGGGAGAGACACCTACAGAGGCAAATTACAGACTTCTTTCGACCAGAGATTGAGCAGTCAGGCCAGCAGGCATTGCAGCTAGCCCCAGAGTATAGCCGCACCAGAGGTACACTGATTGATCGGGCTATAGAGCTGGGGCGGTCCAGGCGCCCCAAGATGAGAGGCCCATCTCGACACCACAACAGAGGATCAGGACCATACTAGCACAGCATGGGAGACGTCCAGTCAGAGTACTCACCATGGAGGACATTGAGGATATCCGCCATCGACCGATGAGAGACATCTTTGGATAGTGATGTGTATGATGCTTACCTTTGTTGCTGGAGTTTTCCTCCCAGCTGTTATCCATTAGGAGCTCCTAGTACCGTACTTTTCCTCATAGTTGTTTCAGTTTCAGTTAGTTGTTTAGTTAATTTTAGCTTTTCTTACACAGACATTGTATCAGATCCACCAATTGTTGTAACCTTTTTCGTCTCATAGGTCATTTTGGCCTTCTGAAGACGTTAATATATCATTTCATTTCATTTCTCTCTCTCTCTGGAGCAGACGCCCGACTGGAAGGGAGTCCACACAGAGACAGATTAGTCCATTATCAGGAGCAAACGCCCATTATCAGGAGAGCAGACGCCCGACTGGCAGGGAGTCCACACAGAGACAGATTACTGACTTCTTTAGAGGGACTACCCGGGACGACACACGGCCGACAGCCCAACAGTGGGCACCCCGTGGGACTCTAGTTGAGAGAGCTTTCCAGTTGGGCAGATCCAGACGCCCGAGGGCTCGCGGATCCTCACATCGGAGACGGTGCCTACACCGGAGGATTCAGAGCATCATTGCGAGGCATCGGGCTCGTCCGACCAGGCATCTCACTATGGCAGATATCCAAGCCATCCGGTAGAGACCCATGCTAGAGCTCCTAGGATGATTACCACTCCAGCCATATACTGTTGCACTCACTGTCACTTTTGTACTCCCCCATATTCATGTATTCATGTATCCATGTACTCATGTACCCCATTTTGACTAGTAGCATTAGCTTCCCACTCTCCCTAGTTGCTGCTTCCAGATGATCCCTGCTGATGTATTGTAGGGCTAGATACTTACCTTTGTAACTTTGGTCTCATAGGTCACTTTGGCCTTTTGAAGACGTTAATATAACATTTCATTTCTCTCTCTCTCTCTCTCTCTCTCTCTCTCTCTCTCTCTCCCCCCACACCTATCACCTGCCCGGACACATGGCACTCCTATGCACGCTCCCTCTATCATATCCCCCATCAGCCACCCCCTACCCCCACCATCGGATCCCCGTCCCACCACCTCCACCTTCTTCACAAAGGGCATGTTCCTCAAGGCCATTCATAGACAACGCAATGGGCGAGCCCAAGATCATGAGGGACTCACTGCCGACGAGTACATCTCGCATGCCAATGATACCCTAGTGCCCCTATTAGCCTACATGTTCAATAGAGCCCTTTGTGAAGGATTTCCACCCTCTTGGTCCACCAACACCATCACCCCCATCCTCAAAGCCGGAGATCCACTTGATCCTAATAATTATAGGACGATTATGATTGGCCACACATTGGCCAAACTCTATGGATCAGTGCTAGAGGCAGAGCTCAATTCATTTGCAGAGAACCAGGGATGCAGAGCCTCAGGGACAGGCTGGCTTTCGGAGGAGCTACTCTACCCTTGACCACATCTTCACCCTCTGTGCCATCATCGAGGAGGGTAGAGCACGACATCAGAGGATTTACTGCTACTTTGTGGATTTCCGCAAAGCTTTTGATATTGTACCCCGAGCCCGCCTCCTACACCATCTACAGGAGATAGGAGTCCCATCTGACATGGTTTGGAGCATCATCGCCCTCTATGAGTCCGTCACCGGACGAGTGAGAGCCCGAGGAGGTACATCACAAGAGATTTCCAGCACTATTGGGGTGAAATAGGGCTGCCCTCTATCACCCACTCTTTTCGGCCTCTACATTGATGAGATCTCGAGCTTCATTGACGGATTAGGCGGGGCTGGTCCCACACTAGCAGGCATATTGATCCCCACACTACTTTATGTAGATGACATCGTCCTCCTCTCAGACTCAGCCGAGGGGCTTCAAAGACAGTTGGATGCCTTACAGGACTTTTGGACTCAGTGGGACCTCTCTGTTAACCTTGGTAAAACCAAAGTAATGGTCTTCAATACCTCTTGCCCCTTCACATCCAGATGGAGCTTCACATATAGAGGGGATCTTGTGGAGATTGTCTCATCCTATGTCTACCTTGGTGTCACTTTCAATGGCCCACGCTTCACCATGCTTCCCGCAGCACATGCCAGAGTGACACGGGGTTATGTAGCCTTGAGCTTACTTGAGCGGCAGTGCTTCCAGGCACATTTCCAGGAGCCCAAGACGAAGGGCTGGCTTTTTGACACCCTCGTCACACCAGCCTTGATGTATGGAGCAGCCTTTTGGGGGGCAGATTTATTCGATGAGGATTGGCAACGAGTTGAGAGGCCCCAGGTCATGATGTTCTCCCGTATGATCCGCAGCAAACCATCAGTCCCTTACCAGATTATCCAGGCAGAGTTTGCTGCAACCCCGATGGTAGTCCATGCACTCTTATAGACAATCACATACCTCCATTGCATCAGTCACATGGATCCCCACAAGTACCCGAGGCTTGCCCTGGAGTCCTCAAGACGGCTAGCACTTGAGGGCCACTCTGGAGTATGGTATGCACTAGTTTCCACTTGGTTCTTAGTATATGGGCTCCGCATGGACCACCTACCCCCCCTTCAATACAGTTTGGACTCCCCTTTTCTCCAGCTCTCTCACGAGGATACCAACCGGGTTATCCGGTTAGATCTTCTCAGCCTCTACACCCATTGCACATGGATCACACCTTTGCAGCTCCCCACGAAGATGCACTTCCATCTACTCTGATCACGTCTTCCATCTACTCTGATCACGTCTACCGCATCCTCTCCGACCTCGACCCCCACATCCCACTTGATGAGCTTACTACACACCTCTCAGCCACCCTCCATACGTCCGCTGCAGCCGCCTTCCCACTCCAGAGCCACCCCTACATCACCATGAGGGACTGTCCCACAGAATAGCTGGTACGACGAGGAATGTCGTGATACCCGAGCCCGTCTACATCGGGAGATGGCACTAGGATCCACCACTCACCAGCAGGCGCGAGTGATCTTTCAACGTCTCACATGGAGAAAGAAGAGAGCCTACCTAGCAAGGCTTGAGCAGGAGCTATACCAGCTATTTCTTGGAAGGGACTGTAAGGAGGCCTGGAGGATCTTCCAGGATCATCGCCTTCCAACTCCGATTACTTCACCCAGCACCTGGCACACCTATGCCACCTCTCTCTGCCATGTCCCCGAGCAGCCACCTCTCCCCCATCCACCCGAACCTCGTCCCCCACACTCTTCCTTCGTTCACCTCAGCATGGTGAGAGATGCTATTGACAGGATGCAGACTAAGAGAGCACAGGATCATGATGGACTCCTCACCGAGCATTTCTCCCATGCTAGAGACACGCTAGCCCCTTTACTGGTTCACATGTTTAACATGGCTTTATGTGAAGGCTTTCCCGTCAGCTGGTCATTGTACCTATCTTGAAAGCAGGTGACCCCATGGACCCCAACAACTATAGGACTATCATGATTGGTCACACCTTGGCCAAGATTTATGGTTCGATTTTGGAGCATGAGCTTAGTAGATGGTCCGAGGAGCAGAGACTCGGAGCACCGGGGCAGGCAGGCTTTAGGAGAGGGCACTCCACACTAGATCATATCTTTACACTACGGGGGATCATTGAGGAGGGGAGAGCTCACGGGCAATGGAAATACTGCTGCTTTGTGGATTTCCGCAAAGCTTTTGATACTGTCCCACGGGCCAGACTGATGAGGAGACTCCAGGATATGGGAGTGCCAGCAGAGATGCTGTGGGGGATCATTACACTCTATGAGTCAGTCACAGGCAGAGTACGGGCTCCAAGAGGTGACTCAGAGATCATACACAGCACTATCGGGGTGAAGCAGGGCTGCCCCTTGTCTCCTACTCTATTTGGTCTATACATTGACGAGATCTCGGATTACATAGACAGACAGGGAGGACCAGGAGCACATTTGGCAGGAGTCCTGATACCGACCTCTTGTATGCAGATGATATTGTTCTTATTTCTGATTCACCCGAGGGATTGCAGAGGCATTTGGATGCTTTACAGGCCTTTTGCGAGGATCGGGACCTTACTGTGAACCTTGGAAAGACCAAGGTCATGATCTTTAACACCTCCTCACAGTGGATAAGTAGATCTGCAGTACAGTTTACATACAGTAGAGAGCCTGTGGAGTATGTTACCTCGTATGTATACCTTG
Source organism: Cibotium barometz (assembly GCF_041138505.1). Taxonomy (NCBI): domain Eukaryota; kingdom Viridiplantae; phylum Streptophyta; class Polypodiopsida; order Cyatheales; family Cibotiaceae; genus Cibotium; species Cibotium barometz. Next base: position 57,807,399 of record NC_141047.1, on the reverse strand, counting down.
GGATCACTTTTGTTGGACCTCAGTTCTCAATGCGGAAGGCGGCCGACGCTAGATTGATGAGGAGATATGCAGCCCTTGGCTCACTAGAGAGGCAATGCTCACAGATACAGTTTCAGAAGCCGAGGACGAAGCTTTGGCTATTTGATACTCTAGTTACACCTGCACTACTGTATGGTGCCCCCATCTGGAGTCCTAGCTTATACCATAGGAGGAGACAAAGGAGAGAGCCGGCCGAGACAGATACAGGGGAGGTATATGATGGGTGGAAGCCGACGGAGAGGCCCCTAGTGGCGATGATCTCACGCATGATTAGGAGTAAAGCATCAGTGCCACATGAGATTGTGCGGGCAGAGATGGGGGCTGCACCGATAATGACAGAGGCTCTATTCCAGACAGTGACGTACTGGCATAGGCTATGGGAGCTTTGATAGATACCCCTGGCTAGCCTTGGAGTCCTCGAGACACTTGACACTTAAGGGAGATACAGAGTGCTGGTATGCACAGGTAGGCACTTGGTTTGGCATGCACGGTATGCAGATGGAGGCACTCCCCCCCTTCCAGTACAGCATAGAGGCCCCGTCATTTGCTCTCAGCCGCACAGAGCGGAACAAGGTTATCAGGAAGGACATTGTCAGACTGGATACTCAGAGGACATGGAGTTCACCTAGTCGTCCACTAGGGACAAAGATGTCCTTCTACAGAGATCACCTCCTATGCCTGACAGAGGATGGGTTCATCATCCGTCCATGCTACATGGACATACACCTATCCTTTGGGGTGAGATGTGCGATCGGCCAGATCCGCACCTCGTCCCACCAGCTGAGAGTGGAGACTGCCAGATATGGGCCTAGGGCGGCCGCACCAAAGGGCAGGATATGCCAGCTCTGTCACACAGAGCCCGAGACAGAGGACCATTACATATGCCAATGACCCGTGTACTATGAGATTCGGGGGAGGTTCCACTGCCTCTTCCGAGCTGGGTTCGGACCACTTTCCAGGATCATGGACTTCCCGGATCAGAGATGCCTGGGACTTTTTCTTCTAGAGCTCCGTAGACACAGGGAGTCCTTAGTGAGATCCAGATCAGTTGTACTTGCTCGAGGACCAGCACAGAGAGCTCTCACCGACTTCTTCCATACCAGCACTCCGAGGGCCGATCCACCCATCACACCCATCACACCCAGACCATAGGCTAGTGTAGGAGCTTGGCCGAGAGGTGTGACACTCGACAGAGCCATTGAGTTATGCAGAGCTTGACGCCCCAGACCCCATGGCCCTGGCCCACAGCCACGCCACCACAGGAAGATCCGGGCCATCATCTCCCATCATCGCAGGACCTTCTCGCGCCAACTCAGTTTTACCACCTTGAGCACCATGTCACAGCTGCCCACATGAGGGATGTATTAGGGTGATATGAGAGCGCTCTGCTCATGTACCTAGATCAGATTTTAAAGTTCTAGATTTTTGTTAGCTTTCTTTATTACTATTTTGTACCCAGGATTATGTTCCTCATGGATATGATGTAACCTTTTGGTCTCATAGGTCATTTTGGCCTTTTGAAGACGTTAATACAACTTTCTTTCTCTTTCTTTCTCTCTCTCTCTCTCTCTCTCTAGATATATGTGTGAGTGACACACCTCACTTGTAGTGGTGAAAGGCCATGAGATGCAAGTACAGGACATGCGCAACAGTCAAGCAGTGTGCGCACAGCAATCAAGACAGGCACATGTACCACCCATACCATGTAACAGTTGGCCAGGTCAGCAGGTCGTGGGCTGTCCACTGGAGCAGGTCGATTACCATCTCAGGGTGCTATATATGAACATATTGGAAAATTGTCATTTTCATCTGCATCTCTCAACAATTAAAGCCTACAAAGCGTTGCTCTTCATCATGGGCTTGCTGAAGGAAATCTTCAGCAGAGCATGGGCTGTGAGCTAACATCTTTGTTCTTGGCCAACTCTTGTACTGGAATTCCAGTTGTAATACTGCTTTCTCGAGCATCAGATATGCAGAGTATGCACCACAAGACAGGTGGAGGATGAGGCACACTACATGCTTAGCTACCCAGCCTACCAGGTAGATTCCACTGCCTCTTCCGTGAGGGGTTTGGTCAACTCACACAAGTGATGCAGTTTGATGGTCCGAGATGCTTGGGCATGTACTTACTAGAGCTCAAATGTCATAGGGAAGCATTATTGAGACATCATACCGAGAGGCAGACCCAACATGATACTTCCCAGAGGGTCATTACAGATTTCTTCAGTCATCATGCATCCACATCAGAGCCCACCACCTACACTAGCAGTCCGGTCCTCCACCCTAGAGGGGTCCTCATCGATAGAGCTTGATCTATTTTGCGGGTCACACGTCCCCGACCCAGAGCATCACGACACTCCATCAAACATATGCGGATCCAGGAGGTTCTTCAATGCCATGACATGCTTCCATCATAGAGGCCAGATATTCTCTTGGCCCTCAGATCCATACTGACTGAGGAGGGTATCATTTTTAGTTGATCATGGCTAGTTTCTCCCGTACAAGGCAGCATGCTGATATCACATCTGTGTACACTAGTGATAGTCATTTTTCCTTTTCTCTCAGTTACTTTTTCAATGACTCGGTATATCCATGGTATCTTTGTATACTTATGGTTTCATAGACCCTTGGGGTCTTTTGGAGACGTTAATATTACTTTCTTTCTTTCTTTCTTTCTACAATGAATCAGGCATTTAAAACCGGATTTGAGCAGGTACCAGCACTTATAATCAACGTAGTAGGTCATTGTTGACAAATCTACAGTAACCATGCATGCCTCACAATACTCCACTAAAAAAGTTGAACAAGGATAAATTAATTATTCCTGGAAACTGTTGCATAATTATGAGACTCAACACAGCACAGCCACATAGCATTGAACAAACCTTGTATATCCCTTGGCATCTGGCAGCTGGTAAGAATCAATGTCACCAATTGTACCGATTATTGCTTTTGTCAAAGAATTGTTATCTAGCTCCAGTCCCCTCAAAAACCCTACTGTGTTATCATATATGTCCAAAGTCTCAAGCAAGTTTGGGTCTCGATAAGATAGGAAAGAAAAGACACCTAGACCAACAGAACACATAGGAGTTAATATTCAGCCACCAGTTTGACTGATACTAGTAACTGCATTATCAAAGTCTAAAGATGTTCAGATATGCATAAGAGGAAAATGGAGCAGATGAAAAACCTGAATGTGTATCAAAACCGCAGAAACCTCCATAAGCACCTCCACTAACTCGAACGCGGTCCCATAGCCATGCGTTACCAATATATTTTGAAATAACATAGGCACTGCCATTCAACTTATAGCCAGTATCGTAGATATTAGCTGCTTTTCCAACATAGTTTACCTGCACAAGACAAAATGAGCTTAATTAGAGATTTGTGCTCCCCACATTTATATTATTGATGTTGTCTCACAGCTTAATTACGAAAACAGCATGAAAAGTGTCCACTCTTTGTCTAGGATACCTGAGTGGGTATGACCAACCCTTCATTTGATGGTTCAAGACAGGTGCTCCAGGTTGCTGTGTTAGACACTCCCAGATTTGGAAAGGCCTGGAGTAGTGAAGCTACGTGAGATTCTGCCCTTATTATCAGCTTGTCGTCCGCAGTCAGATTCACCAGTGCACCCTTCCTAGAGAGACAACTGCTGCGTATTTCATCCAGTGCCTCTGCTACAGCTGGCCAATCATCATCAACCTGCTTCTCCAATGTCTGCAGGTAGTCAAAATAGCTGCATGCACAGGAGATAGGCCACATCAAATGAATCTTAGAAATTAATACCAAATCCTAGGAAATATGAAGAAAAGATGTACATGCAAAGATCAAATTATCAGTGTAAACATGCCACATCTAGACTCATCTTCAGGGAACCGTCTCAAAAAGTTTCACTGACAACAGTATAACCAGTAAAATACCCTTTTATCTCCATGGATCACACACCCCCAAGTATACCTCTCATGAGTACTTCTGCAGAGCATAGAATGGAATGTCCCAACCATACAGAAACCAAAACAGCCAAAACCATGGGTGCCAGTAAATGGAGAGGGAAGAGCAAAACGCTTGAACTAAAAGACATTGCAGAGCTGAAGCAAACCTACACAGACAAGCTAGAAAATAATTACAATGTATCTCAAAAGCATGACTGATTTCACATTAACTCACCTTAGAGATGCCTTCAGTAGCTGATAAATTGGGTAAAGGAAATATTAAGTTTTTAAAATCAAAATCTTTTCTTTCAAGCTTCAAACTTCAAATCAAAGCATCAATTGTGACAGTGTCATGTCTGTACAGTAAAACAATTGCTGAATATTTTAAGGCTGAGCATACCTTAGACCTCCCATCTGTTCAGATACCCATCCAGCCACATTCATTTTGGCATCCATTCTCGTTGCTGCAACACTATGCCCGCGACCTCTCAAAACACTCTGCACAACCTCCCTTATAAGTAGCTGCCATCGTGAATAGCCATTACTGTCCTTATCTTACTTCAATATACATAAGCTTACCTCCATTCGGGCTTTTTTCTGTGACACAAACTGCTTGAAGCGCTGCTGATCAGTGAACCGGACATCTTGAAGTAGGATCCTCATCTGTGTCAATCAAAATCTTAAAGTTGCATTCTGGAGTAGCAAACTTTACACGCAATGATAATGTGAATCTAAATGTGTCTTCATGCAAGAAAGTTTTGCAGGGTTGCAACCTTGACAAATGAAAGCAACTAAATGTTCAGCTTTTGCACGTAAAATGCTTCTTATATCCCCAGAAGAAATAACCAAGCTGGCATTTAATAATGTGGTTTACATTAGGGCAAGGGCTAAACATGTCTTAAAAGTTATTAATCTGTGGAAGAAAGATTGGCTTGGGCGAATGCCATAATGCCAATCAAGACGAGAAGGCCAACTTGAACACACAAAAAAATTCCATACTCTCAAGAGGGCAGAGTGAGAGGCACGAAAGAAGGGAGGTGAGGAGAAGGGATATGGGAAGGTGCAAGGCGAGGAGGTGAGGAGAACGCAAGAGATGAGGAGAAGAGAGGCAAGGCGGAGGCAGGAGCGCAGAAGGCAGGAGGGGGAGGGGGAGGGGGAGGGAGGGAGGGCAGAGGGCGTGAAGGCAGGAGGGAAGGAGGGAAGAAGGGAGGAAAGGTGGGAGGGCAGAGGACGGGAAGGCGGGACGGAGGAAGTTGGGAGGTGAGAAGGCAGGAGGCGGGAGGGCAGGAGGCAGCAGGCGAATGGCAGACAGGGGGGAGGTGAGGCGGGCAGAAGGCAGCGGAGAGAGCGGGAGGGCAGGAGGCAGGGAGGGGAGGGGAGGGGAGAGCGGCAGGGAAGCGGGAGGGAGGGGAGAGCGGCAGGGAAGCGGGAGGCGAGGAGGCGAGGAGGAGGGAGGTGCAAGAGGGTGACACACACAGGATGTATAGGGGTTCCAGAGCGCAGCGCAATTCACCTTCAGACTCCGCTTCACCCTCCTTTTGGGAAGAAGTTGAATGGGCTAAAGCTCGCCCTTAACATTTTGAAATCAGTGACAAAAGAGAAACAAGAAGCTAGACCAAGATGTCATGCTCTCCATCTCAAACAAGCAACTAAAAAGAGCCATTGACTTTCAAAGGTGTCAAATTTTTTACAGAAAAAAGGGAGGAGGTCGTACACACAGGAGGTCACTCACAAGGATAAGTCAGCCAATGTTGCACACATTAAGCTTCACATGGCGGATGTAATGTGATAGTTGTTCTCTACAAGCATCGGTTTTTTACCTTGTGACATGTACATCTTAACTTCAGTATCAACTATATCCAAATCATAAAGATTTTCTTCCATGATATATCCATGTAATAAGCACAGGCTTTTACCATTGTGTTCATTACTAAAAACCACAAGCGAATTCTTTTTGAGCAATGTGTAGGGAAAATACCCTCTCAACGAGTTCACACTTAGTGGATAAAGGCACACTCCACATTTGGCTCATATAAAAATATGCTTGTACCTGGAGAACTTAAAAAATCCACTTACCAAATCAAACAATTCTTGGACCTGGGATGCCATTGCCTTGCCTTTTACAATCATATGACTGGAGGGCTCCTTTCTCCCCCTCCTTGCTGATGTTCTGGGAAAAATACTGATACCTCCTGTTTTTCTCCCTATCAACTGATTCAATTGAACAAAATTCATGTCCTTGGTTCCCATCTCCATCACGGATTGACTAACAAAAAGAACATTAAAAATTTCAGAGACTTCTCATATGAAGATTTCAGAGTTCCAAGATTGTGAAAGCCATACCAATAACAACTTACCAGAACAACGGTACAAGAGGAAGGAGTTCAGAGTCAATTAAGCTCATATCAAAAGCCAACTCTGCATAAAGCACATCATTCGTAAATAGGTCGTGACGGAGCACAGTTGTGCCTTGGATTTCACCAACCTGTTTAAAAAAAGGCAAGTTATTTGCATTTGCTAGACACTAGATGCCAAAGAGCATGGAACATGTAAGACACAGAAGAGGAACCCAAAGAAGAACCAGGCAACACCAAAGAACCACGGGATAACAGAACAGCTAAAGAAGCATTCCCTCGATAGAACCCAAAGAGCAGTTACAATTGGAAGTTTTACCAAAGGCAATATGAGAAGACAAATACAGATCTACAAAGGAGAAAACCATGTTCTACTGTCTTAGGTTACTGTCTTAGGAATGAGACCTTACATCCAAAGGAACATGCATAGGTTCCTTCGGAATATCTCCCAAAGACAAGCTTGGAACTGTTGCAAGAGCTTCTGGCGGATCAGGAGTTTCTTGTTTGAGGCGCAGTTCCTCAGTTGCATGCACTAACTCTGCCAGATCCTCCTTTGTCAAGCTTTCCTTAAATTTTCTGAGTATCTCCTTCTCTTGAGATTCATCAATGACTCCCTTCACTGGATCAGGCTGAAAAGCATTTAAGGCAGAACTTCAACTTGAGTGCCTGGACTAATCAAATGCAATGCATCATGCTGCTATCAGTCTCAAAAAATGGCATCCCATTTCTGACAAAACTCAATATTGAAATGGCCATAGGCTAGCACACCAACATACCTGTAATAGAACAGTCACTTTGTGAGGATTGTCAAGCATAAACTTCTGAATCAAAGGAGAAAAGATAGCCTTGGCTCCTTCAGCAGCTATTCTGCCTTTCAATGCTTCCAAAGGTTTCACAAATCTTAAAGGTTCAAATGGATCCCGACCATACAGCCATTTTCCCTACATATCATACCAAAATAGAAGTTCATCGGGATTCGGATGCAAACAAAATCAGCTTACAGACTTCCAGATGATTAGTTATGCGACAAATTCCCAGGCTTGCTCATCACTTCCACCCTCACTGGGCCAAGTTTTCTAGGTGCGAAAGAAGAAAACATCCACAACAAGAAGGAACTGGATGGTCACATCAAAGAAACCCAAGCTAATAACCCTACCATAGAGCGCAGCATGAGAGATAAGCCACGGGGATAGGAGCCAGTGTTATTCTCCCTCAAGGAAAACTCAATCGTATTCATGGAAGCCTCAACAGCTTCAGGTGTAAAACCTTCATCAACAAGCTCTCTCAATTTTGAAATAATTAGATCCTCTGTCTTTGTAATATCCTCTTCCGCAACATTCTTCAGTCCCACACTGAACTGTGGCTGAAGCATATCATCATCCATTCCACCACCGACAAGTGCTTCACCCAGACCACTTTCTAGTAATGCCTTGCGTAAAGGTGCTGCAGGTGTTCCCAGCAGCAGATGATCCAAAAAGCCAAGGCCCAATTCTGTTTCCATATCCAATGGAGTGTCTGCAAGCAACCAGTTCACACAGACCATGTGTTTCTTCTTCAGATCCTCTAAATCACCAGCAGCAAACTTTTCGACCACTCTCTTGGGCTCAGTAAACAGTCTTTGGACCTTCACTTCTGACTCTTTGGCCGCTCCGTTGGCCTCAAACTCATCCAAATAAGCTGCAAAAGTTTTACAGGAGTGATGAAATGGATAATTGCATGCAATCTCCACCATAAAATTTATCAAAGAGACCAGATGCTGGAGATAACATGCATTTTTGAAGTTAAACAAATGCCACCCTCCATAAACAGTCAGCTTAGCTGTTAGCCTGACATCTGTGAAGGAAAAAATAGTAACAAGATATGAAGGGGAAAACTTAGAAATAAGTGAAAGTAAAGAAGTTTAAAAAGAGGAAGACAGGCACGCGGGGAGCAGGGACCTCTCAATCTATCTTGCCAATGCGGGCAATACATTCTTTTACAGCTACTAGCTTCTAACACAAGAAACTGCACCAAAAAGCTACAGTCATGACTGCTTGTGTACGCTGTTGTGTCAAGCCTGCGTGGCATGCAAGCGCATGTACGTATGTGCTCTAGCATAAAGGTGGGCTCATATGGAAACAGGAATAGTGAGATAAAACATACATCACGGGATTGATTATAAAAAAATTACGTATTATACATAATAGCACAATGAAATGTCCATATCTTCATATTGTTGTTGCAGGAGTGCTACCGCTGCAGAGATTTGGTCCCCTTTTAGACAGCATAATCAGAGACTGCCAGCAGAGACTCCAGGATACATAATATTCAAGTCACAGCAGCAAGAGACTACCTGGCACAAGCCAGCCTCTAGGGTGACGTCATAGCAGGAATGGGCTAGATATTTGCCTGTTTACTGGTCCTCTTAACACTTTTATTATATCAATGGCTCTCTCAATAAAGAGCAGATTATGTAAATACCTTTTTCTTTATAGATTTTCCTCATTTCTCTAAAAAACCAGCTCAAAGAAATGGGTATTTAGGAATGGCACAGATGAGGATAAAGTTTTTTTACCATTCCTAAGGCTTGTAAAACAAGTGTTCATCCTAGGACCTAATTAAAGCTTTGGTTCAACCAGACTTGATGTAATCATGAAGCATGAGGAACTACGAGAACAAAACCAACCACTAATCAGGCTTAGCCGTACACTGGGATCATCATCTCCGTAAAACCAGATACGAGCATTGCTTGGATGATAAAACTTTCTATGGAACTCCTGATACACCAAAGAAAATCTGTAATAAGTTTCCCAAGTACAATACAGTCATAAGTCCAGAGAGAACATTTTGTATAACGCACACATACAAAATTCATGCACAAAATTGAAGTCAATACCTGGAATTCACCAAAAGTAAGCTTGGGTATGACTGCTGGATCCCCTCCACTGTCCACACCATAGGTATTGTCAGGAAATACAGCCTGAAAGAAAATGTTGGGAACATTGATCTCTTTAAACAGCCAGCCAAGAGATGATTCATTGTAAGGCACATAAGTATGTCATGGGAAAGTTGGTATAGACTTGACATGAATTTTTGATACTCATATAAGCCCAGTGAGAAAGAGAATAGACTTCCTCCATAGACTTATTAACCATTAAGTACTTCTCATAGATACTCTGGATATTCCCAGTAAGCAATCGAGCCTCTTAACCTTCCTTTTAATTGAAACATAAGATAACCGTCGTTTCTTACAACTCTGACTTGAATCCATTGCTCTAGTAAATTTCACTAGATCACCATTCATAATCCCAAGACTCAAAAAATGTTGCCTCCAAAAAAAAAAAATGTCTCCTTATCCAACCTGCCGAAAAATAATTGGTTGAGGCGGATACTTACTTTATATAATTCCACTATATCATGATTTAAGAGCTATGACTGACCAGGTGAGATTTTCCAGCTCCTCAAAATCATGACTAAAACTATAGCTATAAAGACAAAGGGTATGGCAAGCCCTTGGGCTACTTATCACCATATTGTGAATCAGTCAAGAAAACCACTAAAGAAATGCAAACATTACAAAACGACTCCCTGAAACTGCTTGTGTTACTGATTTTCAGCCTTCAGATGCATAGAAAATATGCTGTCTCAAGCAACCTCTTTTATCTTTCTATGCACTGTGAATATACACAATACCACAGCCTGAGCTGGATCTTCCCCCCACCCCCCCCCCGGGCCTCTGCCTGTGCGACCCTTCGAGCCCGCCTTCGGCCTCCTGTTTCGCGTTGTCTACCACCCCTCCTCCCCTTTCAAGCAGCCCCCGCTTCCCTCAGCCCTAGCTTTCTCCTCCATCCGCCGTCCCCCTGGACCCTCTCTCCTGTGTCTTCTGAGCACATGTTCTACTCTCGGGTTGCTTTTTCTTTTGGGAAGAGAGGGCTTCTCTCGTCTTTTCCTATACACAAGACTCCATGACAGCCGCTCCTTCATCCCCGACCAAAGTTGCCACCCCTTGCCATTTTTCCAAAGCAGACCTCCAGCTCTTGGCTTCTACTGTTGCCTCCCTTGTGGCCACTTCCCTGGTTTGCAAGATCGTAGGGACCACCCCGTGCATCGACAGATCTGGGATCAGGGCAAATTCACTGGTATCCATTTTCTTGGGCTTGTCTACTCTCACGTGGAGTTTGACTCACCCTGCAGCAGCAGATCGAGTGATGCAGCAGAGGCCCATTGCGACATGCCGCACTCAGGCATTTTTCGCTAGATGGCACCATGGCTTCAACCCCGCATCTGATCCCTTGCGGGTGTTTTCAGCTTCCAGTTACACTCTGCTTCCCCAGAGCCTCAGGAAGAGTATCACCCTCTCTTCGTTCAATTGGTAAGGTTTTTGGACAGGTTCTGGAGTCTCCCATGACTGCCACCTCGGTGGTGGCCGACGCAGCTGGGATTCCTTCCATTAGAGTTTGTGTACCTCTCTAGAGGCTCTCCCGCAGGTTATCACACTTCCCAGCTTGCAAAAGGGCCCGTTGCTGTAGTGGGTTTAGTATTCAGGACTCCCCGGCCAGTGTTTCGTGTGTCGGCAGATGGGGAACCTTGCTCGCGTCTGCCCACGCCACCAAGCCGATCAAGGACACCCCCCTCCTCGGGCGAACCTATCACATGCACTCTGCATTGTAGTGCATGGTGACAAGATGGCTCATCATTAGTGCTTCATTGTACCGCAGTAGGACCCTTTAGGATATAATATCGTCGTATGCCATGCCCCATTGTAATCCTCAATCCAGGATATGTCAGGCACAAGCTACGAGGGTCATTCCGCAGCCTTAGAGTGTCATTCAGTCAGTCAAGTCCCTTAACCCACTTGGAGAGAATCATTCATGCATGTAGAGTCAGTAGAAACCGTAGGGTTTACATGAGAAAGCATTCTGCATTTGCATAGCATTCACCCCATATGCATATACATCATTGCAGAAGCATTAGAATATCATTCAAATTTATTCCATAATTTTACCATATTTTCTAGCATTTTACGCATTATTTCAGCATTATTATCATTATTCCACATAAGCAAGTCATGTAGCAATTTATTGCTACAGTAGCTTTATAGCCAGCCGACCAACAGCCTAGTGCACATAAATAGCATCGCTTCATTCCATATCATTCATTCATCTCATCATTCAAGCACAATCGGTTCAACATTCAGCATATTGGATCATCATGAGCATACATCATCAAAACGCAGCATACAGAAATCAGCCAAGGAAGGAGGTGCTTCAGTTCTTTTGTTTTCAGCCTTTGTGCAGTTTTCAGGCATTCATACATCACATCGTTTGCTACAGCCATCACGGTGAAGGTAAACGCAGCTTGTTCATTCATTCATAGTGCATAAACTCAGCCTAGAACAGTCCCAAAGCAGCCCTTCTCTCAGCCTCAGTTTGCAGCCTTCCTACATTCCATTGGAAGAGTGCATTGGCATTGAGATCAGTCATCATTGGTGCTTCTACAGCCGGGTACAGTTCAGCCCGACTCTTGGTCTTTCAAAGGTCTTGTATTTGGCTAATCTACAGTCCAAAGTCAGTCTTGCATTCATTCTCTTCAAAGATAATAAAGCAAATACTCCTAGCAATAGGAGGGGGCCTTTAGTGGGTAATTCGGGACCCAATAAGGTGTACAGATCTACCCACTCCCAGCCCCTACACAGCAGGGAATTACTCTCCAGAGAGCAGAGACACTCAGAGCCCGCAGGAGACAGAGGACACTTGGCTTTAGGACACCACGCCTCTACCAGAGAGAGATGACAGAGATCAGAGCTCAGTTTCACAGGGGGGGTGCGGAGCGACTGGCTCGCTTCAGACAGAGCCAGGCATGTTCTTCAAGGAGCTATGGAAACCCCCTTCATTGATGTATACCATTTTATACCCCCGATATGGTACAGGATGGAGCTAGCTAGGTTGCATATCATGATTGTATACTCCATGCATATAGCTTTGCATTCTCCTAGTAGTAGAGCTCCATCCCCTCCCCCACTCATTGTATTTATTGCACACCCAGATTCAGCTTTTTAGTTCAGTACTTTTTCATTTTGTTGGGATGACAGAGGATACCCCACACAGGTACACTGATTTGTCTCATAGGCCGAGTTCGGTCTTTTGGAAGACGTTAATAAAATCTTTCTTTCTTTCTCTCTCTCATCTCTTAAATTGTGAAGTGATAAAGTGGATTGCTAAAGACTCGCAAAACTCGGGATAAAGAAGACGGTGTGAGACTTTGTGTGACAGGATCATTCCTCTATGCATAATTCCACTGCATGTTACATTGGTATCAGATTCAGCTTGTCCACACACACCGCATCCTAGCATGAGAGCATCCTTGGATGGTCATACTTCACTCCGGCACGACCACCGACTTCAGTAACACGTCTACATAAGAGAGTACACATCAACAGAAAGACATCTCCCTCGAAGGGGACCATGCTCTTCCGCCTACTACAAATACCATAGCTCTACTCCGAGCACAGACCCAGCTTCTCATGAAGCGTCTCCAACTCTTGGAGGCAACAGTAGCAAAACCCACTCCACCAACTACCCCCGACTTCATCTTCCTGTTCTTTCAGATGGAGCAACAAAGATGAGAGGATGAGGCCAGACGGCAGGAAGAAAAAGCTGAAGCAGAAGCAAGAAAACAACGAGACAAAATAGACAAACAAGACTATGAGGAAGCCCCATGCAAGCTTGATGAAGACTGGCATCAGGCTGAACTCGCTGCTCGGGCGAACCAACGAGAGCCCGATCGAGAGAGAATGTTACTCGAACACCAGCGGAAAAAGGAGGCCATGCATCTGAAATTTCAGCACACCCTCTCTCCACTTTCCCCACCCATAGGTGCCACCAGCCAGAATCCCATGACATCAACAACCGTCATCCGAACTCAATCAAATTTTAGTAAGTATGATGGTAAGTGTAATCATTTAGCTATCAATCAATTTATTCATCAGTTTAATGCATATTTTCCATTGGCAAAGCTAACAGATCCTCAAGACAAAGTCCACGTAGCGGCTTCCCACCTTACGGATGAGGCAATCACTTGGTCGCATTGGTCTAGTATCCATACAGACCAGATCACAGGTGTCACAGCTTTTCGCTTGGATACCTTTATCCATGACCTAAAGACCGAATTTCTCCCTCCCCAATATTTGACCAACCTGGCAGATGAGTTCTATGGACTCAAACAGAACGGGACACCCATGCTTCAGTTTTCCGGTAAGGTTATCACTTTCATTCGTGGATTAGATCCTAACATCCGGTTCACACTTCGTAACTTTGAATCCAACACATATGACCAGGCTTTGACTCTCGCTCAAAATGAAGAAATGAGGTTGAACAGAGGCAACCCAAAACAACCGCAGTCTAGTACCAAACCCCAACCGAGGAAGGGTACTCCGTTTTCTAAAGACACTAACAGTTCTAGCTCTAGTTCAGGGGGTAAGGAATCCAAGCCTAAGAAAACCCCCGAGGAAAAGGCTAAAGCAGGCACTGGAGACGCAAAGGAAGTATTAGTCAGAAAACCGATGTTTCTACTGTCATACCATTGGGCATGGTAAGAAGGATTGTCAGAAATGGCAAGCGGAGCAAGCCTCCAAAGAGCCTTCCTGCTTAGATTGGTGGCAAGTTCATGGCTTCCAAGAAGAATTCCAGATTGCTGCAAGAAATTTGAAGCTCACGATCGATCTGCTCCTGCGAGCTCCGCCTCATCCCCCTCCCGTCTACCTTCCCCCTGCTGCTTCTCGCCGTCGCGCCCCCCCCTCTCCCCCCCCCCGCCTGTCCCCCGCCATCTCCTCCGCCTCTCTCCCCCCCCCGCCTCCTTCCTCGCTTCCTCCCCCGCCTTCTCCTCCGCTTCGCAGCTCTTCCCCCCGCCTTCTCCCTCACCTCCCCCTCCGTCTCACCCCTCCTCCCACCGCTAGCTCCCCCGCCTCAGCTCCCCCCTCCCCCCCCCCGCTCCGCCCCCGCTATCCTCTCTCCTTCCGCCTCTCCGTTTCCTCGTAGGGCTGTGTCCCTCCCGTTGGTGACCCCGGTCTCTGGCCTTTTCCCTCTGGAGGACTCCATGGAAGCCGCTCCGACTACCCCTGCCGATTCCGGTCTCCGTCTAGAGTTCACAGATGCAGATCATCAGTTGTTTGTTTCCACAGTATCCGCTCTTGAGGCCTCCTCCTTGGTCTGCAAGATAGTGGGTAGCCGTCCGATGCGGAGAGAGCTTTGCGACCTTCTGCAAGGCAGCCTCGTTGGCGTGCCTGCCAAGATCGTCAGCGTCGATTTTTTGGGACGTGGCTACTACCAGGTGGATTTCGAGTCCCTCGGAGCCCCATTGCCCTCCGCTCATCCCGGGCGTTCCTGGCGCGATGGACTCACGGTTTCGACCCCGCTTCTGACCCGCTGGCAGGCGCGACAGGTTTCCCCATCACTATCTGCTTTCCTGGACTCCGCAGGGAGTACTTGCCCCTCTTGTCATCCATTGGCAAGGCGTTCGGGCAGGTGGTGGAGACGCCTCAGACAGCGGCTTCAGTGATAGCTCGAGCAGCAGGACTCCCGGCCATTCGAGTTGTGGTTCCGTCACCGGAGTCCCTCCCGAAGACGATCCTCCTCCCTTGTCTTTCTAGAGGACATCTGATACAGCGCGTGGAGTATTCGGGCCTCCCCGGCCAGTGCTACATCTGTCGGGAGATGGGCCACCTCGCACGCGCCTGTCCCCGCAAGGGGGTTCATCCTTCACGCTCTGACGCCTCTGGACCCCCTTCAGGAGGTCCGAGGGGTGGCCATCCACCTCAGAGACCGGACATCCCTGGCTCGTCTCAGCAGGCGCCATCTTCTGACGAGCAGGCCCCGGTGGAGGATGCCGCGCAGACCCAGGAGGCTGGCGGATGGCAGGAGGTTCGTCGGCGGAAACGCCCGGCCCGCAGGGACCGTCGCAGACGCCAGCAGGCAGCACAGGCTGGCGGACAGGCTGGCGGACAGGCGACTCCGACTGGCGTCCAGGCACCTACCCGCACTTATGCTCCAGTCAGGGATAGGCGACCAGCAAGTCCCACCCCGATGGACGAGGATTCAGTCTCAGTGCCCGTTGAGGCCGCCGGTGGAGCCCCCCACGTGGAGACTCCGTTCCCGCCTCCCCTCTCGGGGGGCCCCGCCCCCTCCATGGAGCAGATTCCTGAGGATCCCGGGCCGCACTCTGCGACCCCCGGCCCCTCTTCCCCTCACTCGGAGAGCACTCCTTCCACCCCCCCTCTCTCCCCTCTCCCCCCCCATCCCCCCCCTCCCGCCTCCCCCGGCGGCCCTCCCTGACACCTCTCCTCTGGCAGATGCCTCTCAATCCTCTCCTCGCTCTCCCCCCTCCTCTCCGCGAGCCACCATCCCTCCCTCGGCCTCTCCAGGATACTCCTCCAGACCACCCACTGCCCCGGGGCAGCGCAGCTGGGTAGGCCAGAGTTCAGTTCAGCGGCTGTTCCACCGCCACTCCGGGCCGGTGGAGATGGCGATCCTAGCTTCGCCCACCACAGAGTTCTCTCCAGCCTCCCCTGGGGGGCCCCCGCGAGTGATGGGGCTCCCAGTGGATTACGGTTTTTTCAGGTGTCTCCAGCTGGATGCTGGCCCGTTCGAGACACTGGTCGCGCCCTTGCGAGTTTGCGTGGTGTGCCATCCCTCTCGTTCTCCTTCAATGGTGAGCAGCATGGTGGCCTTCTCCTTTCCTCTCAGTGTTGCCCCAGACACAGCATGGGATTGCAACTCTGTAGAGGAAGTTTTGCGTGATCAGATACTGGAGTTTTCTCACCTCTTCAGTGACTTGGGGCTCACGGACCTATTGCAGACCCGATTACACTCAGCCCGCATGAGCTTGTTTGGTATAGGAGATTGGCGGGCGGATCCGGTCCACACCTCAGTTGAGGCGGTGCTACTGATTCTCCTCCACGCCGCCCCGAGGATGCAGCCTACCTTTAGATACATATATGCAGAGGATTGGTCTCACGCCTATGCCCTGGACAGGGCGAAGGTGGAGTGGGGCTGGACACAGAGACAGGTCACCCTCTTTTTGGAGAGACTCCGCACCCGGACAGACAGTGACTATTCTCCCTCCAAGCCGGCGCCCAAGACTCACAGAGTGGAGGGCAGCTCATCCGGGCCGGCTGAGAGGGGTGAGCCAGTGGCGGCTACTTCACCTGCCATAGCTCATCCATGAGGATCCTCTCATGGAACATCCAGGGTCTTGGTGGACCTCGCTGCTACATTGGTCGGGGGAGACTTTGCCAGGAGATCCAGAGGGCTCTCGTTGGAGGACCCATAGATATCCTTTTCATCCAGGAGCACCACCTTTCTGCCGGGCGTACCCGTACCTGCGGGAAGATCTTGCCAGGTAGGAGTCACACTTTTTGGTCACCGGCATATGGCTCCCAGAGGAACCAGGGTGGAGTATGCATCTCAATCAGCGAGCAGCTTCTATCCGAGGTTGTGGATTCTGGCACTCTGGTCCAGGGTTGAGCGCAGTGGATCATCCTTCGGGTTGGGGAAGACCGCATTGGCTTCCTCAACTTCTACGCCCCTAATGGGGCGACCGGGAGAGCTGAGTTCTGGAGCACCATTAGGCAGTCCCTCCCCATGGCAGACCATTGGTGCCTAGGGGGGGATTGCAACATGCTGGAGGATGCAGAGGACAGGATGGGGGGCAGCCAGGAGACCATTCATGGGCCGGAGCTCGCTGCCTGGGAGGAACTAGTGCTGCAGGTGAGAGGCCAGGATCCGTGGACTCTCTCGGAGTTTGGCAGGTTGCAGGGGAGTTTATCTTTCTCGCGCTCGGATAGACGGGCCACAGGAGTTAACCTTTCCCGCATCGACAGGTTTTACATTGATGAGTGGGCTTGCGATAGAGGTGGCACTGTGGGTATACTTGCAGGCTCCTCGTTCTCAGACCACTTTCCAGTGCTTCTCAAGATCGAGGACCCTACGAGAGGAGAGCGAGGCCAGAGCGTCCGGATTCCAGATTGTCTCATAGAGGAGCCCGAGATTGCGACCAGAGTTGAGCAAGTCTGGCAGGAGCTTCAGTTCCGGAGAGGATCGGCAGCCAGCGATCTTGACAGGGGTTTGCAGGAGATCAGTAGGATGCTCAGACAGGCTGCCCTGGACCGTCTGGAGGCTTTCAGAGAGCAGGAGAGGAGCCTGCGGAGGAGTCTAGCTTCCCTTCAGAGACTTCAGGAGAGGGATCCTACGAGCCCTTGGATTTTAGAGCAGATGGAGTCAGCTCGCACAGAGATCAGATCCATCGAGGAGAGGAGGGTGGAGTTCCGATTCCATGCTCGGGCTTCTTTTTGGACACAGGCTGGAGACAGAGTGACTCGAGATTTCTTTGAGGCGACAGGGCCTCGCTTCAAACGAGAGGGTCTCAGGCGTCTTCGGCAGGCTGATGGCTAGGTAGTGGTGGATCCCCCCAGAGTTCGGGCGATCGCCACAGATTTTTACAGGGATCTGCTCTCTGCTGAGCCAGCAGATGACAGGGTGAGAGAGGCTCGGGAGGCAGTCTGGAGCTTCACGAGACCGGTTGTGCCGGCCCATTTGCAGCACTCCCTTCTCTCCCCCTTCTCGGATACGGAACTGGAGGCGGCTCTTCAGGCACTTCCTCGGGGCAAATGCCCAGGAGAGGACGCTCTCTCAGTGGCTTTCTTCCAAAGGTACTGGGGTCTCTTGCATAGGGGTTTCAGATTGGCATTCCAGGAGATCATGGAGTCGGGAGACATGCCGGACAGCATGGCAGAGGGGTTGATTCACTTGATCCCCAAAGAGGGAGGAGACAGACTGGAGATTAGACAGTGGAGACCGATCACCTTGTTAGGCACGGCCTACAAGGTCCTAGCTAAGGCGGTCAGCAGGCGGCTTCAGCTTCACCTTCCGGACATCATCCACTCCACGCAGACAGGCTTCATCCAGGATAGGAGCATCCTGGATAACATCTTCTCTTTCTGGGAGGCTACGGCTTTGGCTAGATTTCGGCAGGAGGATCTGGCAGTGCTCCTTCTCGCCTTCGAGAAGGCATATGATCGGGTGGACTGGGCCTTCTTGGAAGGCACTATGGAGAGAATGGGCTTCCCCCCTCAGTGGATCCGTGGGGTCTCTGCACTCTACACATCGGCTCATATCCAGGTGCTGATACAGGGCGTGCGCGGAGAGAGGTTCCAGCTCTCGCGCTCGGTGCGGCAGGGGTGCCCCTTGGCGCCCTTTCTTTTTCTTTTTGTGGCGGAGGCCATGAGCACTTTCTTGACGGCACAGGATACAGGTTTGCGGGGCCTCCAGCTCCCCATCCGCACCTCGGAGGAGCTCCTAGACTCGGAATTTTGCGGATGACACTGCTGTCTATCTTCAGGGAGGGGAGGAGAACCTCCGCCACTTCGCCTCAGCCATGGACAGGTTTTGCAGAGCTTCCGGCGCTTTGATCAACTGGCACAAGTCGTGTGGGTTGTGGGTCAGTTCTGTGCCCCCCCCTCGACTTGGAGGCCAGTTGATGGGTTTCAGTGGCTGCCCCCCGGCACTACAGTGCGCTATTTGGGATGCTATGTGGGCATTGACATATCTCCGGAGCAGCAGATAGCCCCCCTTCTTCTGAGCATTCAGAAGAAGCTTCTGTATTGGAGTACCGCTCGTTTATCTCTAGCTGGCCGAGTGGTTGGGGCCAACCAGGTTCTGCTTGCTACCATGTGGTACATCACTTCTTGTTGGGCCTTCTCTCGGACGTGCATTGGCCAGGTGCAGAGGCTCATCAGGAACTTTCTTTGGTCCGGTGGCAACGGGCGGCCCGCCAGGGCCAAGGTGGCATGGGCTGTGATCACTCAGCCGAGGGAGAGAGGCGGCCTGGGCATAGTTGATCCTATTTGTCAGAGCCGAGCTTTGCTTGGCAAGTTGGTGGTTCGTGGCCTCCTACCAGGCGCTGAGCCGTGGAAGGAGTTTCTTGTTTCCAGGATTCTCAGCCGCACTCCTTCTCTTAGCGGCCCTTGGACCCCCAGCATCAGGTGGATCTTTACAGAGCAGCGATCCAGAGGAGTGGGCCTTGGCTTCGAGGAGCGTTTTGCAGCTAGCCTTCTGAGGGCCTGGGAGCATCTGAGGCCGTCACTCTTCCAGACTCCCCCGGGCACCGATGAGGAGCGCCTGAGGCAGCCATTGATCTGGAACCCCTTGATCCGACTTCCCAGTGGTCATATGGTTGGATCGCGATCTCACGTGTCGTGGGGCCCGTTGAGCTCCGGCCCAGCCCAGTCCCTAGATGACTGGATATGTTTTCAGCAGCTGCCTCTTGAGGTTCAGGAGAGGAGACTCAGCGGGATGAGGGGCAGAGAGTTGATGAGGCAGGACATTGAGGCGGCCATCCCCCGGGAGTGGCGGACTCCAGTACAGGACCCTCCACCTCCACAATGGATGGGCGTCTTTACTCGGCATGAGATCCTTCTAGCGGTCTGCGGCTCAGCAGAGAGTCGCCCCACTCACCTTCGAGGTGGGAGAGGGAGGCCAGCTTCAGAGGACCCGACTAGATTTGGATGAGTTCCAGGGTTGTATCTTTCAGAGGGTGCGGGTGGTCGGCTTTCATCAGAGACAGTGGCATGTAGACCCCTCACCGGCCTCGATAGGGGAGGACTATTCTTGGAGATTATGGGCTTGGGACAGCAGGCCCCTTATTCGCCTTCAGTGGGATCCAGGCGAGTGGCTTTGGCGAGATCCCTACTCGGCCCCTACCAGCCCAGGCACCCCCTTTTTTCAGTACACAGCGAGGCTGGGGCGGCGGATCCAGAGGCACAGGATAGCGGGCACCCCAGCGGCGGCCGAGCATTGGCGGCGACAGGGGCTCTCCCCTGCCTTCCTTAGGGACTTCTGGCAGCGCCTTTGGGCCAGCTTCCGGCCCCGGAAGGTGACGCTTTTTCTCTGGCTTACAGCGCATAGAGAACTAGCTGTGGGGGCTTGGCTAGCCTTTGGCAGACACCCAGCGTCCTGCCCTCGGTGCGGCCATGCACAGGAGTCGCAGCGGCACTGCTTATGGGATTGCCCACAGGCACAGCAGGTCTGGCAGCGCGCTCTCAGGATGGTTTTTGCAGGCTCGCCAGGTGAGATGATGGTGACGTGGGGTGCGGTGGCTTGGGCCACGGACAGCGGCCCGGCCCTTGGATACGAGGACGTCCCTGGCAGTGTGACCATCCAGGTCTCTGACAGGGCGATGGCGGTGGTTCCGACGCCAGACTTCTCTTCGACAGTCTCCCAGGAGGGGGACGGGCACAGATGGGAGATGATCAGCAGCATGACGGCTTGGCACATATGGAGAGCCCGATGCAGGGAGGCCATAGACCGCCAGGCGACTCCACCGGCGGAGGTCATACAGGCTCTCTGGGTGGATATCATTCACACCTTGAGAGGACACTGGGGGAAACTTCAGGGCGACTCGGATCGCATGAGAGGTCGCCGCAAGGCGTTCCTCCGCACTTGGCAGCCTGGCCCTTTCCTCATCGCGAGGGGCGAGGATGTCACTTGGCACTACAGGCCTCCAGTTTGGCTCTTCTCACCTCCCGCATGTACTACTAGGTAGCCCCCCCCAGAGAGCGGCCAGCCCACGGGGGTGGAGCTCCGGTGTTCACTGTGTTTTTTATCCCTCCTTGTGAGGTGAGCTTTGTAGCCTTATGGCGTTTTCTCATTAACTAATAGAAGGATCATTTTTCCAAAAAAACAAAAAAAAAAAAGAACCAAGTAGTCTGCCAAGATTAGATCCTAACATCTGGTTTACAGTTCGTAACTTTGAACCCAACACATATGACCAGGCTTTGACTCTCGCTCAAAATGAAGAAATGAGGTTGAACAGAGGCAACCCAAAACAACCGCAGTCTAGTACCAAACCCCAACCGGGGAAGGGTACTCCATCTTCTAAAGACACTAAGACAGACAACAGTTCTAGCTCTAGTTCAGGGGGTAAGGAATCCAAGCCTAAGAAAACCCCTGAGGAAAAGCCTAAAGCAGGCACTGGAGACGCAAAGGAAGTATCAGTCGGAAAACCGATGTTTCTATTGTCATACCATTGGGCATGGTAAGAAGGATTGTCAGAAATGGCAAGCGGAGCAAGCCTCCAAAGAGCCTTCCTGCTTAGATTGGTGGCAGGTTTATGGCTTCCAAGTAGTCCGTCAATAACTGAGAGTACTTGTCACAAACAGGGACGTGGTTATACAGAATTAAGTACTGAAATCACAAGATTTATCATCCTTTGATCATTGCCATATCCCACATACATAGCCATAACAATTGATTATGCAATGTGGAAGTACTGAAAAGAAATGATACTGCACTAGGGACCAGAAGATGGGTTGGTCCCCCCCCCCCCCCCCTTTGAAGGATACGTACTGCCCTAAGGGAGTAAGAATTTTACAAGTACATAAAACGGGTGGATTGGCCCAGCCATACACCACCGTTCCTTCCAAAATGATTGAACATGAAAACAACTTACAAAAACCATATTTGCCCACTAGTAGCCCAGCTACAAGCTAGCAATATGGTGCCCAACACCCTTCACTAAGATTGTCTAGCAATCCCGATTTCTGCAAATGTAGCTTAACTTCAATGAGATCAACCATCTAGTGGTTGAAAATCAGCCTTAGGAGAATGCCCAGCACTTCCCAAGGGTTCTCCCGTATAGAACTTGTAGCAACCGGAGACAAGATGATTCTTCCACAGCTTCAATCTTTAGAATTTGTCTTCTTCTTCTTCTTCTAACTTGAATAGAGACTTTCAATTCTGAAAATCAGAATTCAGCCAGCTTCTAAGTATTTTGGAGAGGAATTGCTGAAAAGAATACTCTACAATAATTGTATTCTTGAATGAGGCTGGAAATCTGAATTTATTGAGTTCTATTCAGCCTAGAAGGAGGCACCTACAAGAAGAGAAGAAGTGGAGGTTATTGCTCATGAAAAGATGTGGTAGGGAGAGGTTTGTGCAAGACTTTTGGATCAAAGAATGGCTATTAGCAAAGTAGCAACTCGTGTAGCAAAAAGAGGAGGAAAAGTTTACTTTTATCTTTTTCTTTTGAGTACTCTTTTAGAGAAAAGTGAGCTTGCATGATTTACTTTTAAGTAAAGTTAGCTTGCATGGCACACTTTTAGGTGCATGAAGAGATAAAGCATTGCATGATGCATGCATGTAGCTCAAAAATCTTGCATGTCGCATGCATGAGGGTTTCTGACCATGCATGTCGCATGCATAGAGGTTTCTCATCATGGAGAAGAAGTTTATCAACCATACCTAGCTAGACTATCATGCATGCATACATGGAGATAGAAAATCCACATAAGAGTGGACTGCCTTCAAAATGCCAATTATTCCTGTACAAATCCATCAATACAAGTCAATTGAAGACAGGTTATGCAACATACTAACCCATGGGTGCAATCCAGGCGTCCCCAGATCTATGAGCTTCTCATGCAATAAAATACAAGCATTGTCCAAGCAAACAAAACAATACACGCAAATAAAAATAAGCCATGCACACAAGTGTATGCATTTAAACACATATTTTAGAAGAAACCCCATCTATTTATATGTACTTGATATTTACAAGGGCTATGGTATTTGACTCCCCAAGATCCATCAAATATCCATGGCATTATGTATTGCATTTGGTTCTCCAAGATCCACCAAATGCTTAGCATGCTTCTATGCAGCCAGAATCTCGTAGATACAGCTAGCATACACATACATGGGAAGCTTAACCATAAACATTCCATGGCTACATGTAGCGTCCAACACCCATGTCCATGGATAATAGAGAATTTACAATATGAATCCCGAGAAATTAGGGAGTAGTTACAGTACTCTTGAAAGAATTCTTCGTCTAGCCAAACTGCTTCGTGGGTTCCTCAATCTCGGAACTTCGTGTAGAATATGACGGAGCCTTTGACCGGAACCATGCTTCCAACGATGAAGAAGGATCTGCTCAAGCTCAATGACTTCTGATTCATCTACCACATATGGTTGTTGTTCATCTGAAACATCAAACACTTCTGGTCCAACATATGGTTTTAGCCAAGAAACATGGAAAACGTCATGCATCGTCCAACTGTTAGGCAACTTCAATTTCATGGAGACATCACTTAACTTTTGAACTATAGAAAAGGGTCCAAAACTATGGAAAGAAAGCTTAGGACAACGTTTGCCCACTTGTTTCAATCTCTTTTTCATGATATGCAAATAGACCCTATCCCCTTCCTTGAGGTGGGCATCTCGTCTAGACTTATTTGCCTGTCTGTGAACTGAATAATGGCCAGGCTTAGAATTGAGGGCCAAACTGGATTGAGTACCAAACTCTATGGAATCAACATTGCTATCCAAGTCTTTTCCAGAGATCTTGAGAATGGTAGACTCCTGCATGGTCTGGATGCTTGTCTCCACCGGGTTATGCTGACCAGGGATGTACTTGATCGTTCCTCCAAACTGGTGGAAGAGCTGACCTTGTCTGGTGTGTCGATCACTCCACTGGACACTCGGCATCGTCTAGAGCCCCTGAAGTGCTTAGTAGTCTGTTTTGATTGTGAAAACTCGTCCATAAACAACATGCTTCCAATGTTTGAGTGTTGTGATCATTGATTGCTTTTCAAGCTTGCCCTTGAAAGTCTTGCAAAGACGATAGGGAAACTTGCTAGGAGGTTCTGCCCTAGGGACCAAATCAATAGGATGATCCTTAGGACAAGAGGGTGGGATACTGGGTGGGAGATTGTCATTAAACAAAACGTTGGAATGAGAAAGGAGATCTGCCAACTAAGGGACTGAAGAAGAAGATGAGACAGCTGTTTATCGATGAGATAGAAGCTGTCTGAGCATGAACAGAAATCAATGCTCCTTCCGTTCCCTTGTGGATAGTTCGTCGGGCCTGGAGATGAGAAATCAAGGAATGCCAAGAACGTTCCTATCCCCACGAATCATGACAGACTCAGGAAAACCTTTAGAGATAATAAAAGTGTCATGCCCCCAATTGGAAATGGGTTCATATTGGCGAAACCACTAGATTCCTAAAATCATGTCACACCCCAAAAGAGGCGAGAGAATGAAATCTCGCTGGAATGAGGCCTTTTGAACTTGAAAAGGAAACTGGTGTGCCTTTTGAGAAATGTCGATGCGGAGACCAGTGTAAACCCGGCTACCTCCAAATGAAAGGGCACTAAGGTACACAGCTCATGTTGGTAGCCAACTGGGGAGAGATGGCGTCCTCAGAACTACCCATGTCAAAAAGGACTATGAACTACCAGCCCTTGGCACAGCCATAAGCTCGGATCAGGCTTTTCTGTGTGGTTGTAGCCTCACCCTCCACCTTAGCATGAAGCCCCACGGATGGCAAGGGGTGCATAGAAGGTAAGAGCTGAACCGCATTGGTGGAATCAGGCGGGTCTGGAGGAGTGGGAGTACTTTGGCAACTTGAATGTACATACATGTACTATATCTACGAATAAGTATGTGCAGTACATTGGTACAGTGTAGGGCTTTTTCATAGTATAGTGCCCACCGCCCAACTTGAGGCCCATGTTCTTTACAGCCTAAGCCTAGTACCTACAGGGTGCAGACCAGCCCACGGTGTCACTTTCAGCAAAAAAGTCTCAAATTTTTTATTAGAAAAAAAGAGTGAGAATGATAGGCCAGTTTCTTACGCCATTTTATCATACGATAGCAAACGTTTGCTTCACCAATCAGACGAGTATGATATAAACTATGGTTCCAGGCAAGTACACTAGGTACTAGACCCAATGGAACACCAATCCTCCAGGCATTTCCGGGCATGTACACACAAGCACAAGTCCCAACAGAAAGCCAAGACCACAGTATCACATGAGTGGCATCAATCCCTAGCATTTGCAACTGCGAGAGACTCCAATCCAATGTGAATACATAATGAGAAAGCACGGGTGGACCAGTTGGGTGGCCAAATGGTGACAACAACACCTACAAAATCCTTGCCAAAGCCGTCAGCCACTGTCTGCAGCCTCATCTCCTAAATCTGATTCATGAAACACAAACGACTGATATCATTCATACCCTCCGCGGTCAATGGGGGAAGCTTCATGGCGGGTCAGACCGCATGCATATATGGTGAGAAGCCTTCCTGCGCACATGGCGCACCGGTCCCTTTCTCACTGATTGGGCGGGCAGATTACTTGGCATTACAGGCTGCCGGTTTGGCTCTTCACCCCGCACCCCCGCCCCCCTTGTATGAGGTAGTTTCCCTCCGAGATCGGCCAGATATGGAGGGAAACACCCCTCCCCAGTTTGTTTTTGGCCTCCTATGAGGGTTCTGAGCATGTACATCTAGCTTTGGGCTGCTATGTTTTAACTAATAGAAGGATCTCTTTCCAAGAAAAAATATATATAAGACTACCTTTGTCCATGTGTATTGAAGTGTAAAGGAGAGAATGCTCAATGCTCTTCGAATTGATGTGTTTAACCAACAGTGGTATGTCATAACCAACATCGGTATGTCTTCATTACATTAACAAGCAGGCTGCTCTTTCTTGTTTGCATGTTAACATACTTGACCAAAACGCTCAGTCCCGGACTTCAATAATAGAAATTATAGAACCGTAACTTTAAAATTAAACCTAGACTTCCATCGATGTACAGCATGTCATTGATTTTGCAACTGTACTCACATGAAGGTTTCGTTTTGACCCAGTTGGCGAGCCATATATTTTTTATGGGATCGCTACTACTCTGTCATAATGAGTTTCATAAAAAAATGTCTTCATAAGGTATCCATGTTTACATTTACTTGAGCACATGTACATATATTCACCTGATATGTTCGACCAAGAGACAAACAAGTTATGAGTCTTATGTAAACAATACAAAACCTAATACCCAAATAGCCAACACTTAGAAGAAAATTGTGCACCTGTTGAGACACACGCCCAAGAACATTATCGGGTTGAGAATACACACCCTTCATCTCATTGAACACCACACCTGCCCAAAAAGGAAAGCAATGGCATTTAGCATCCAATGGGTCCACATTTGTCAAACCAAACATCAAACACTGTCTATACTAACGCCATAGCAAATTATTGAGAATATACTTTAAACTACAACTAGCTACTAACAAGCCTTATACAATACCGAACATACCTTTGAGGGTGACCTCTTCTGAGGGGTCATTGAGTTCATAGTGCCAACCCTCTTGCTGAAAGATTTGCGAATCGCTTACGCATTTCGGAAAGAAAACAGCATCCAAGTAGACATCAACCAGATTGTAAAAGTCCTGCTCCAAAAGCATGCCTCATGAGAGTCCTGCACTGTTTGAATCAACCTGTTCTACAATGGAACCAATCCTCCATAAGTAAATACCTTTGTATTCGTTGATGCAACTGGATAGCATGTTCGGTCAGGGTAAGTCATAGCATTCAAAAACGTGTGAAGACTACCCTTCAGTAGTTCAACAAATGGCTCCTTGAGGGGATACTTCCTAGAGCCACATAGAACACTATGCTCCAAAATGTGAGGAATTCCAGTTGAATCTTTCCTGCAATAGAAAAACAGAGAGCAAAGCTGAGAGAGTGGTGTCACTGGCCCTGCAAACACTTTACTAGTATTTTGAATCCTTATCTGCACAAACACCAAAAATAATGCAGATATATCCTGTTTATTCTAAAAAACTAGTTCATGCACAACATGGATCCACGAAAGTAAAAGCAAAACAAGCTACAATGATCAGATCAACTTCATACCCGCTTGAGAGCTTTGGAATTCCAGCAACCCACTGCTTCTATGCTTTTCTAAGGTTTACTGTGGGCTTACATAAGCTGCACCTGGTGTATTTCTGAAGTTTGCTCTAGATATATGCATTAGGCTCAATCCAAACACCAATCAATGCCTGGATTGTCAACCAGACATGATGCATGTGGCCAATGAATTTGGCCTGCAGGCTAGATAGGTCCAGTCAAAAGCCTCAATTTTTGAGCTCTTATGACAGGGTGGAGAGAAGGCCAACAAGAGCGAGAACACATACACAAGGATAAACTGTAAAAAGTACAAGGTGAGGGATGAAGCTTACGGTGGTGTACGAAAAACGATACCGAAAACTTTGTTCTCGTCTTCATTTGTAACTGACATCACTTCTGCTCCAGTTTTCTTGTGTTTGTATAATACTGCAGTAGATTTATATTCATCTAAAAGTTGCTCTTGAACTTTTTCAAAACCAAGTTGTTTGACAAGTTCAGGGCTCGCTTCTGCAATACATGAAGGAAAAAATTGAATGCCTACAGAATGGAGATTCTAGCAAACCATTTGCTATAACAATAAGTGCCTTTGTGTGAGCATGCAAGTCTTTAACAAGAAATAATGACAGCAGAAGACTGAAAAAGAACAAACACAAGCATTGTGATAACCTACAATTAATCTCTATACTGATCTGAATCTGAGGTATTCATGCATTTTCAGCGTTATGTAGAATGAGACAGGGTGCAAAATTCACACTCTTGGCATAGATAGAGAAGGTGAATACATGTCAAATGTATTCAAGGACTTCTTGCATAAAAAGGGGATTAAGCATCAATGTACGGTGCCATACACCCCTCAACAAAATGGTGTGGCCGAAGATCTTTGATGGAAATAGCTGGATGCATGGTCAAAGGTCAAGGTTCGCCACACAAATTTTGGCTTGAGGCAATCTTTGTGCAGCACATGTGCTTAACAAGTGCCCTACAAAAGCCTTGAATTCAATCACACCGTATGAAGCTTGGTACAATAAGAAGCCAAGAGTGGACTGTTTGCGTGTGTTTGGATGTTTGGCATATGCACATGTACCTCAAGAGAAGAGATCAAAGACAGATGATAAAGCTATGAAGTGTATCTTTTTGGGCTATAGTACCGAGAGTAAGGGATACAGGTTATATGACCTTGCAACTCACAAGGTGCTTACTAGTAGAGATTTTATCTTTGCTGAAAATTCAGGTCAGCCACTCTCTACTACACATAAAGAAAGTGTTGGAAGCCCAGAGGATATGTATCATCATCATGTCACTTATCCACGTGCTGAAAATTCTGGACAGCAGAATATAGGACGGCATATGCCTCAGAATGATGTGCAACATCAGCCCATTGAGCAGCCCGAAATGCCTACAAGTGTTGAAGAAGCCATACAAGAAGCGAGGGCAGCCATACAAGTGGCTAATTCAGTCCCTAGATGGCTGATTCGTACCCTTGAAGATAGCAAACTTTCATCTCCTTTCGAAAGCAGGACAAGGGCAAGAAAAAGAGGTGAATCAAGCAGACATGAGAGTGACTATGCTTGCATGGGTAGTTTGTATGATTCAGAGGAGCCAGCTTCTTATGAGCAGGCTCAAAGCAATGAACATTGGGAAAAGGCCATGCACGATGAATATAGTTCCATGATCAAGAATGGTACATGGGAACTTGTTGACTTACCTCCTGGTAAAAATGTTATCGGTACTAAATGGGTATACCAAGTCAAACGGAAGCTAGATAGATCTATTGGCAGATTCAAAGCAAGGCTAGTTGCTAAAGGATATTCTCAAAGAAGGGAATAGACTATGAAGAGACTTTTGCCCCTACATCAAAGATGACTACAATCAGGATAGTCACTGCATTGGCAGCACATCAGGGATGGAGTTTGCATCAATCGGATATCAAGATGGCATTCTTGAATGGTTATCTTTTGGAAGAGGTCTATCTGCGTTAGCCTCTTGGCTTTGTGGTTACAGGCCATGAACACAAAGTATGCCTTTTGAAGAAGGCACTTCATGGACTTAAGTAGGCACCAAGAGCATGGTATGCAAAGATACATGCACATTTGACCAGCCCTGGATTCCATAATCATCCAACTGAAAGGACTCTGCAAGTGCACATTGATCGTGCAGACATAGTGGCCATCATACTCGATGTTGATGACATAATCTTGACAGGGAGTAATCAGCAGAAAATTTCAGATTTTAAAGCTGAATTACATAGAGCTTTTGAAGTATCAGATCTTGGCCAGTTGCACTTCAGTATTCAGTTTATGCAGAGAGATGGTGGCATTATAATGTCTCAATCTAAGTATGGAAAAGGGCTTTTGAGTGGTGTGGCATGGAAGATTGCAAACCTATCTCTACTCCAGTTGAGACAAGTATGAGGCTTAGTAGCCATAATGTAGGAGAGCCTTTTGATGCTACTATTTACAACCATGCTCTTGGATGCCTCCTATACTTATGCAATACACAACCAAATATTTCTTATGGTGTATATCCCTGTTGAGTAAGCTTATGCACAGCCCAAGGATAAAGCATTTGCAAGCTGTAAAGCGAGTGTTTCGATACCTCCAAGGCACTCAATCTTATGGGATGTTCTATGCCAGGGGGGATGTCACCAGCCTGGACATTTCCCAGTATGAATGGTGCTTGTTGCATAGTCACAGGAAACGGCCGTTTCAGTCCCTAGAAACGCGTTTCTCCGTTTCACGACCCCATCCATTTCCATGGCCGTTTCTCATTTCCCAAGTGATATTGTCATAGGAAACAACCGTTTCCACCCCTAAAAACTCGTTTCCCCGTTTCCATTCCTCGAACGTTTCCGTTCCCGTTTCTCGTTTCTCGTGACAATGGCTTGTTGGCTACACACTTCTCTCGTGAAAGTATTCTTTACTATGGCTGTGGTTGCATGCTACAGATAGGCAATGGATCTGCTACACTTGAAGCTCGCTTATGTATATTAGATCATATATACTCATTTTGGACTTACTCGGTTGTGGACAACTGCTTATAAGACGGAGGGGATGTCACCATTTGGTCCCGACTCCCTTCACCAACTTTGATTAGTGTTTTGGGGAAAGCCCACACACAGAACGGAACCAAGGTGAGAATGGGGATTTTCCACAAAAGAAGGGTTAAGCTCAAGGATAAAAGCATTGAGACCTGGGCACTTATTAGGAGCTTTTGTGGGCCTTGAGTATCATTAAAAACCTTTACGGGCTTTGGGAATCATAAAGAGCTTTATGGGCACCCTGCATGGATATGTGGGCCAGCGTGTGGGCCCACAAGGTCAGTAAAAGCAAGACGCCCATCCTTGAGGGATATTTTTATTAACAAGGACACTAAAAATGGTCAAGTTCTATCATTTATAGAGGCACTGGTTACAGAAAGCTTAAAAGTGGGATATTTTAAGCAAGCAAGGCCAATTTTGGCAAAAAGGAAAAAGCATGGACCATATTTATAGAGCTGGCCAACTCCATCTTAAGGGGCATGGGCTGAATCGTGAAAAAAGCATGAGGAAGGGGCTGTTTTTGGGGATGCGCATAGGCATACAGGCCGGCAGCAGTTGTTTCTCTCTCTCTCTCTCTCTCTGCTCTACACTGGCCATACAGGACCTGTTTTCTCTCCCTCTTCTCCCGCCTTTGAGCTAGTCGACAATTGTGTGCCACTGCCTTTTTCTGGTCACCTTTGAGCTGGCCAACAGCTGCTGGTTCTCACTCTCCTTCTCGTGACTGGCCGTACAGCAGCTACTTCTCTATCTCTATCTCTTGGTCAATTGGTTGCAGCAGAAGCTGTTTTTCTCTCTCTACTGGCTGTGTTCAAGGCAGGCCATACAGCTGAGAGTTCTCTCTATTTTCTGGCCACCTGTGAACAGGCGGTAAACTGGCTGCTCTCACTTCTTAGGAAGGGTTGTTCCCTTAGGTGGTCAGTACAAGCCTACAAACAGGCCGTACACTCGTTGTTCTCACTTCTTAGGAAGGGTTGTTCCCTTAGGTGGTTGGTACAAGCAAACTACAGAGTCTTTATTCTCTATCCTCGATACAAAGGGCTGTTTTGGGACAGTTTCGGAGTTTGCTTAAGGATGATTTGTGGCATTGATTTAGCCTAGCTTTCGTGAGGAGGGCTTTGCCAACGACTCTTGTATGCTATGAGGAAAGCTGCCCAGGATTTATGTGGAAAATCTGGTGCTGACTGCACCCTCACCTTGGATTCTTTGTAAAGCTTCTACATAATAAAGAAGTTCCTATGGGACCAGCCGTTCCAGCTCAGTGTGTTGTCTATTTATATTTTGTGGCTTCCTACTGTTATGCTCTATTTGCTATTGAAGTGTTTCTGTTCTGTTCCGGGTCCCCTATCAGTTATACAGGTATCTTGGCTTAGCAAAAAGCAACTTACTGTGGCTACTTCTACATGAGAAGTTGAGTACAGAGCAATCTTCACGGCCATATTTGAGAGCATATGGTTGAGGAGATTGGTTATCGACTTGTGTGCTGGCCAACAGGGTGATTGAGTTGACAATCTTGCAAAGAGTTGACCATGTGGCAAGGGGGGTTCACATGCATTGTTGGAGAGAAGGTGTTAGAATTGGGTTGCCACCAATGCATTGTGGTGGAATGCGTGTGGAGCCAAGAACTCGTGGAGTAAAGCCACATGCGGATCGGGGGCTTGGATGAAGCTCTATATATAGCATAGTGGGCATGGCTCTTAGATATCTTCCCCACCCGGGTTTTGTGTGGACATGAGGGAGGCAGCTAGAGATGGGGATTGTTGCTTTCTTGTGATCGCTCATTGTGGTCTAGTGGTAACCTATGGGGATTCGATCACTATGGTTGTGGCAAGGAATCCAGATTTCATGCACGGACCAAGCACAGAGAGGTTCATTATCATTACATATGAGAGAGGCTTCATGCAAGGGATATCAGTCTTATCTATTGTCCATCAAAGAACAACGTGGCAAATCTCTTCACCAAGGCGCTTCCTCCAGAGAAGTTCAAAGCTTTCTGTAAAGCTTTGGGCTTGATTCCATTTGGGGATTGATCTACTATGTACATGTATATTTTCCCAACATGAGTGATTTTCCACTGCCAACCTTTGAGAATATGCAATCAATTGTTGAGTTCTTTCTCTGTGTGTCTACAAGCTTTCCATCTTGCTCTTGTCTTCTTGCCTTGCACCAACAATATACAGGTGTGTGTGTGTGTGTGTGTGTGTGTAGAGAGATATAGATATAGATATAGATATAGATATATATATGTATGTGCGTGTGTGTGTGTGTGTGTGTGTGTGTGTGTGTGTCTTGCAGTGAGACACATTCCTTTGTACATTTAATAATAAACAAAACAGTGCTTTCACCAAAAAAAAATGTGCGTGCGTGCGTGCGTGCGTGTGTGCGTGTGTGTGCGTATGTATATATATACCTAGATGAATCCAAGAACATGCCCAAATTCACCTTTTAGGAACGTGCATGTTATATACTCATGGTAGTCAACCCACAAGACTATATAACTATCAACTCCATTATGCGTAGTATGGACTAGATACTACTATACATATGTATACGTATATGTGTGTGTATGTGTGTGTGTGTGTGTAGAATCTTGGAGATCTTTCCACGGCCCAACTGGAAGTGTTTTCTTAGTGTTTCTAGTTTTCCTGTAGTAGCTGTCCCATGTTGGGGCAGCTATGAATGTACATTACGCTTTTAATGAAACAGTGGTTTTCACCCCCCAAAAAAAAAATGTGTACATAAATATGTAAATATGTATACATACATATGTACATATATAATATATATTACATAACATACTTCCACTCTTCAAGCATTTACTCTTTAAAGGAAATTAGGGAAGCACTTACTCAAACTAGCTGTTGACTCCCAAGTTTAGTCCTCCTCCGCCCTATCCTTATACTAATAGTTGGTTCAGTTCATGCATGGCGAAAAGGAGCATTGGAATGCTCAATTCCCGAATATTCAAGTGAGAGAAGTAAAAGCAGAGTTGACCCTCGGGAAAATCTTATATTCAAGGATAAACTTGTTCATAAGTTGCCTTTCCTTGAAATCTATCACTCTTTCACGTTCATGTGGAAGATGACCTAGGTCAAGTCCTCAATCTCGACAAGTTCCTAAGGGGCTCTTAGCATCTCTTTTAGTCGAATGACATGAAAGATTGGATGAACTTTCTCACTCAGAGGCAACCATAGTCTATAAGCAACCTCACCAATCTTTTTCAAGATCCTATAAGGTCCACAATACCTAGGGGATTGTTAACATATATCATCTCCTGTTGGTGGCTATTCTAGTGTCTATAGGTGCCTTTCACATGCTCAGGCACTCCTCTATTTTTCCCTATTTTTCTAGGCCTCTTATGTGGGCAGCCCACCCTATTTATGGCACATTGGCATTTATGCCTATTTTTCAGGTCGTGTAGCATCTAGGAGGGAGTTGGCCAGCTCATATGGGGTGTATATATATGCTGCCTTTTCCCTCACTTCTCATCACCGCTTATTGGTCATTTTGGCGAGCACCTTCAGCCCTCTGCCTACGGAGTCCACTCCTCGCCTACGGGTTGGTTGTATCCATCTTTTCTTGAGGATTAGTGCATCAGCATTTAGTTGTTTTCTCTCATCTCTCTCTTGGAGCTTCAACGTTTTTGTCATTCGTCTACATCTTTCCGCTGCCCTCTGACATGGTATCAAAGCCTAGAGGCGTCTAGACGTGGAATCTGATTGGAGGCTGATTGGCACTGTTTTCTTGCCGCGTTTTCACCTGAACTTGGTGGCTGCCCACAGTGTTTCTGATTTCAAACCTGTTGTTTCTTCTCTGGAGGAGCAGATCTGCATTTTTTGCACTTTTTTCTCCTCCTATCCCGCCCACCCTCCCTACAAGTGCTGAGAGTAGCTCTTGAGCTGTTTTGGTGTCTGCATTTTTCAAAGGAGGTACATCATGGCACTCATTCAACCTCGGGCCGTTCAGATACCCACTCTTCCGACTTTTCCTTCAGATGCCAAGTTGGATGGCACAAACTATGACATCTGGAAAGTCGTGGTGGAAGCAATCTTGGAGACATACGATCTTTTGGAGTTCATCACTCGACCGGTCCTCCGGCCTAACCCGGACACCATAGAGGATGAGGATACGAGGGATGCCCTTACGCATGAAGCTACTCTATGGGATCGGCTTAATGCCTGTGCTTGGTCTTTCATCCTTCTAAACTCTCAACCCTCAGTCATCACTCACATCAATCGGGATACCCATGGCACATGCACATGTTGCTTGGAAGAGACTCTCTGACATCTACGACCGGAAACACCCATGAAGAGAGTTCACATGGAGCTTCAAATGTTGAAGCTTTCACCCACTGATTCTACTTCCATGTAGGATCACATCAATAAACTGGAGTCATTGCGACTTGAGATTTCTAGCTGTAGGAAGGAAAATTCCGCTAAGGATATGGCCATCTGGCTACTTACTCAGTTGCCCCCAAAATATTTCTATTCTTCACTTCTTACCTCCGGATGGACGGAAACCATTACCTGGGATGAGCTGGTGCCTATAGTCCTTGATCAGGAGAGCAGATTCAAGGATTCTTCTTCAAAGAAATGTAACCAGGCTTTCATTGGACGCAGAGGGGGGCAGCCTAACAAAGACAAAGGTGGGGCATCTCCCTCTAAGGACTCTAAGGATGCAAAGCCGAAGGGGTCTTCAGCTCCTAATTCTTCTAGCAAGTTTGTGGTTCCTGCTCCAAACAAAGGCACTTATGGCAACAATGCCGGAGTCTCATGCAGGACTTGGAAGGAAAGTCGAAGGACAAACGGGCAAGCTCATCCATCAAAGTTGTGGAGGAGTCCGCTTTCGTCACCCTGATTGATCTCGGGACCAATACTCCCCATCCAGTGGTGGAGTAAGATGTTCCTTCTTGTTCCAACTCTCCTCGTGTAACCTGCGGAAGCTTCGGAGAAGATCAGTAACTTCAATGCTCAAAAATTAGCACTCTTTTCGCGACGGAATTAACGCACAAACTGAATGAAGATGTGCAGAAAATAGAGAGAGAGAGAGGGAGAGATGGAGAGGACACAGTATTGGGTCCCAAATACCATCTGTAGGGCCCCCACCACGGATGGTGTATTTGCTTTATTAGAATGATGTAAATCTGAAAAGTAAATACAAAAATCTTGACCTTTCTTGGCCGAGAAAACTCTACCCTTGACCTGCAGTCCTTCACCCCTTTGCTTTAGCAACTCCTTGCCTTGTCTAGCCCTTGTTTGCCTTGGCTCTTGGTGAAAAATGAGATGAAACAATGGGATTGTGGGCTCCCTATTTATACTACTCCATAAAGGGCAGTCGGCCAGCTATAAATCCAAGCGGCCAGCAACAAATTGTCCCACGACTGTAAATTCAGCATTAAATGCTGAAAATAACACATAAAAACCTGCGCATCACTTCATGGCTGGCTGGGCATCATGCACCTGATTCTCTCGGGGGTGGGCACTGAATTTGCAAGTACATTGGGGCTGGGCAGCCTGTATGGGCTGCCCCATACTTGCCCTACACCCCTCCTAGGGCTGGATAACCAGTCGGCTACCCCTGGCCTGCCCTTAGGGCTGTCCTACAGCCCTCCATGGCCTACCCATGGCTGGTGGGTACAGCCAGGACCTTCCTGGCCCTCATGGGGGCGCTTTCACACCATCCCCATGCCCACCCCTAAGACTTGGAGTAGCCCTATGGGCTGGCCCCTTTTCCTATAATCAAACCCTAACTAGCTACTCAGTGATCTGGCATCCGGTACCATACCAGATGCACACAATCCCTGACATCATTCCAGAGGGAGACTCATAGCACGGACTGGCACTGTTTCATGTGCAGGACAGTGCACACCTGGCTGACCTTGCACTCCTGTGCAAGACAATGCACACCTGACCTCAGACGACTGAGATGGTCCTTGGCTGACTTGTCCCGGACTGGGCTCACATGGGACCAGTTCACCATCCCAAGTCCTGCACCTTCTGTACATATATGTCTACGTGGCATCCAAGTGCAAAATGCACGTGACATCCCCTTCTGCTTAACTTGACGGATGCTGCATAGCCTCCAAATAATCCATGAATAACGCCGGATAGTCTTCAAAAAACTCTTTGCCAAGCCATACCGCTTCATGGGTCCCTCGGTCCTGAAACTTAGTGAGGAACTATCTTAGTCTTCAGCCTGAGCCATGCTTGAAACGGTGCAGAAGGATCTGTTCTGGAACCATAACTTCTGCTTCATCAACAATATCTGGTTCCGCTTCGTCTTTGACTTCTGAAGAGATCGGACCTGCATATGGCTTTAACCAACTGACGTGAAACACATCGTGCATAGTCCAACTCAGAGGTAGCTTTAACTGCATAGACACCTCATTAATCTTCTTCCTGATGGGAAAAGGTCCGAAGCTCCTGAAAGACAACTTTGGGCATCGCTTACCCACCTATTTCAACCTTTGCTTCATAATCCGAAGATAAACCCAATCCCTTTCCGAAAACTTCATATCCCTTCGGTCTTTATTGGCCTGTCGAGTGTAGGCCTCTTGCGCTTTAGACAATCTGTCTTTTACGGACTCTAAATCCTTCCGGTAAGACTCCGTCGCTATGTTCGCCTCAGATACTGAAGACGAAGTCCTAGTCAACAACGACTGGAAAGGTCTTCCAAACGCTGCCTCATACGGAGTCCTGCCAATAGCTGAAGAAAAAGAATCATTCAAAACAGCTTAAACTAAAGGCAAATAAGATTCCCACTTACCTTGCTGATCGTGGACATAACACTTCAGCACATCAAAGGCCAACTGTGGTTGTATATCTCTGTCTAGCCGTCCGTCTGTGGGTGGAATGCACTGGAAAAATTCAATTTAGTACCAAAGTTATCAAACAATGCCCTCCAAAAATGACTAGTAAACTTGGCATCTTAGTCTGACACTATGGTCCTAGGAATCCCGCTAATCAGGTACCAATGCTGAATGAACAACTAGGCAACATCCTCGGCGGTTACATTGGCCCTGCAAGGAATAAGCATAACAAATTTGCTAAATCTATCAACGATAGTTAAGGACTGCGTATTACGCTTACTTGGACTGAGAGGCAAATTTGTGACAAAGTCCATTGAAATATCTTGGAAAGGACCCTGAGGAATTGGCAAGGGCTGTAACAACCCTATCTTCTTTCCACGAGGAGCTTTCACCTTCTGACAAATATCACAACGTTGTACATATGTAAACACATCTCGCCTCATCTTTGGCCAATAATATTGCCGTTCTAATTTCTCTAGAGTCAAATTCATGCCTCTATGACCACCAGTAATGGCGTCATGGGCATCATGGAGAAGAGCTGCCCTGAACGACTTCATGACACAGAGTCGGTCTTTGTAGAAAAGCCAACCATCGCGTATCAAAAAGTGGCATGGTCTTGTGACATCCAATGCCTGTTCCCACTGTGTACCGAATTCCTCGAAATCCGCGTACGTGTGCTTCATGTCATCTAGTCCTGTATCAACAAGATCGAGTCTAGTGGTTTGAATCGTAGTCACTTGTCCCTTCCTGCTCAAAGCATCGGCCACTGGATTGGCCTTTCCTGGAAGGTACTCAATCATACCACCGAATTGCTCGAATATCTGACTCTAGCAGTATTGTCAATCACTCCATTGTGCACTTGGCATTGTCTGAATCCAGTGTAATGCCTGATGGTCAGTGCGAACCTCAAAGTCATGGCCATACAGAAAATGTTTCCAATGTTTCAAGGCCTCTATAACTGCTAGGAGTTCACGATCATAGGCTGAGTAGTTTTTCTCTGCGGGCAGTAACTTACGAGACATGTAAGCTACTTGATGACCATTCTGTTGCAATACACCTCCAATTGCGATGTTACTCGCATCAGTGATCACCTGAAATGGCTCGTCCCACGAGGCAAGTGCTAAACAAGGCGTTTCTGATAAAGCCACCTTGAGGTTCTTGAATGCCTCCGACTCTCGTGAAGTCATTCGAATCTTTTGCCTTGTTGTCTTCACACCCTTTAGCAGATCGGTGAGATCCGCCGAGAGATCAGAAAACTTGTCTATGTGGGTGGAGTATGCCTGGCATATACCCACAAAGGATCTGATGTCATAGGCTGTCTGAGGTATTTCCCAATTGATAATCTCGGCCACCTTAGCCAGATCAAGTCGAATGCTTCGGCACTTAATTATGTATCCCAAGTAATGCACCTGGAACAGATAAAACTCCGACTTCTTTTCATTGACGTAGAGCTCGTTGCTTTCAAGCAACTTAAGGACTTTCTCCACATCAATGTCATGCTCCTCAACCGTAGCTAAAAATACCAGTATGTCGTCTAGAAATATGAACACACACTTTCCACTCAAATCCCGGAAAACACGCATCATTATGCGGTTAAATGTAGCTGGGGCGTTCGTCAAGCCAAATGGCATGACCACAAATTCATAGTGGGCCCGTTCTGTACAGAAGGCTGTCTTGGGGATGTCCCCCTCCACAATCCGCACCTAGTGGTACCCACTCTTTAAATCAAGTTTCGAGAACACCTTTGCTTTATTCAGCCTCTCGAGAATATAATCAATTTGAGGCATCAGGAA
Organism: Cibotium barometz; assembly: GCF_041138505.1. Taxonomy (NCBI): domain Eukaryota; kingdom Viridiplantae; phylum Streptophyta; class Polypodiopsida; order Cyatheales; family Cibotiaceae; genus Cibotium; species Cibotium barometz. Next base: position 57,768,708 of record NC_141047.1, on the reverse strand, counting down.
TCTACTCTTGATAGTCAGCTTATTGAGTGCACGATAATCGACACACAAACGGGAAGACCCATCTTTCTTCTTGACAAATAAGATCGGTGCTGCAAATGGTGACACGCTGGGGCAGATGAAGCCAGATTGCAACAATTCTTGGAGTTGGCGATCCAACTCCGATTCCATTGCCTTGGAAAGGCGATACGGAAACTTGCTCGGGGAATCCGAGCCTGGGAGGAGGTCAATCTTGTGGTCCTCCGGTCTGGACGGGGGGAGCTGGGGAGGTAGGCTGTCCCCAAGAAAAATCTTCTGGAACTTTTCATGCAGAGCCGAGTACTCCTCGGAAGCACTGGCCACCGTCTAGGCTGTCTGGATGTATATCATCGCACACTGTGCGCCTTTCCTAACTGCTCGCTTAGCCTGCAAGTGGCTTATGAGCGGAAAGTTCGGAATTCCTGGCTCACACTTAATGGTCACTGGGGCGTTTGACACATTTCGATTGATCTGGAACGTGTGCTTGTCCCACTTGACATAAGGAAGAAACTTGTGAAACCACTGAATGCCCAAAATTATGTCTGCTCCTACAAGAGGGGCAACCATAAAATCACGCACAAATTCTATGCCCTGAATAACTTAGTGCCTAGAGCTTCATACTTAAGGCTCGTTGTCATGCCTATGCTAAAACCCTCAACCTATTTGTCCACCGAAGTCAGGTCAAAACGGACACGCCTAGCGGCCTGTTCCATGACCACATCCTCCGTGCTGCCGCTGTCAAACAAGACGACGACTCTCTGGCCACCTATGTAGCCAAAGGACTTGAGCAATTCGTTGCGCTCATACTCCTGGTCATGGACGCCCTTCTGCTTATCTTCGAGCTCCCGGCTAATAATTGCTCCAACTGAAGCACCGGGATTTGAAGAACTAGGGGTAGCCACTGGGGTCTGTGTGGGAGCAAAGCTCACCAACCATGGAAGCTGTGGAGGCAGCGGCGGCGGGCTTTCGAGGCTTCTTAGGACAATCCCGAGAAGTATGTCCTTTTGTATGACAAAAGAAAAATCTACCCTCCTTCTTGTACTGAGAAAGCTCCTCAACACTCAACTTGCCACATGTCTTGTGAGAGATACTGCGTGTGTGTGTCTTCTTATAGGGAGGGAGGCAAGAGAGAGGCCAAGGCCCAAAGCCTCAAGGCCTATGGGCAAGGCCCACGAAAAGCCCCCCCCAAACGGCCAGAAAAAAATGGTAAAAACTGTGACCATCAACCGTCCCTCACAACCGTCCCCTCCTAGATCTATCACCGGAACGTCGTCCCTTGTGAGGGACACCCAGCTCGGGACGTCCGTCCGTCCCCGTCCCAAAGTGTTCTCGGGACGGCGTCCCCCCGTTCCAAGAATCCGTCCCCTCCGTCCCCTGTGACTATGATTGTTATGCTGTAGTCTAAATATATACAGAAGCTATTGAAGAGGTTTAATCTTGAAGATTGTAAACGTGTGGCTACACCTATGGAAACAGGTACTCGACTTAGTCTTCAAGATGCAAGACTCTTTTGATGCTAGTTTGTATCAGCAGGCTGTCGGATCCCTTCTTTATGTATGCAACACGAGGCCAGATATACACTATGCAGTCTCACAGTTGTGCAGATTTATGCATAGCTCCGGTACGAAGCATTGGCAGGCTGTTAAGCGGGTTTTCTGCTATTTACAGGGCACTCAGTATTTTGGATTATTTTATCCAAAAGGGAGTGAGTCACAGCTGCATGCTTTTAGTGATTCAGATTGGGCTGGATGTTATGACACACGAGTGGTCACTAGTGGGGTTTGCTTTCGCCTTAGCGATTCATGTATATCATGGCTCAGCAAGAAGCAACCTACAGTGGCCACTTTCAGCTGTGAAGCTGAGTACAGGGCAGCCTGTACAGCTACAGTTGAGTGTGTGTGGCTCAGATGTCTTCTGGCTGATTTGGGTGTTGGACAGTCGTCTAGCACTACGATTATCACTGACAGCAGCCAGAGCGCATTAGCAGTTGCGAGAAACCCAATGTTTCATGCTCACACTAAGCACATTGAGATGCATTACCACTATGTCAGGGAAAGACTCTCTACAGCAGAGATCAGCTTGGTCTATGTACCTACACATGACAACATGACAAATTTATTCACAAGGGCTCTTCCTCGTGAAAAGTTCAAAGCTTTTCGTAAAGCTTTGGGCTTACTGCCTTTTCAGGATTAATCGGCTATACCTTGTACATGTTCACATCATCACTCCAAGGGGGGATTTGTAGCACTATATGGTAGTGATGTGTGAGAACACACTTAGGACCGCCGAGGCACTTTTTCCCTCACTAGGAGGTTTTTTCCCCCGTGCGTATGTACACCCTCTTATCTACTCATTTTCGGGTGTGTACTTATCTTTTGTATCTGGCACACATTTGTTCATTCTAATCTAGTGAGTTTGTGTGCTCTCAAACTTCTCTATCTTGTGTGTGTGCATTGTTGCAACCCTAACCCTAATTCCAATACCATCGCGAAGAAATAATGAAGGCAAGGGTATTTAATCATTTCATTATGATTTCTAGCCATTGTACTTGTTGTACCAGCCCTTATACTTGTACTTGCTGTACTAGCCCTTGTACTTGTTGTACTGGCTGAATGGACAGTTGCACTTGTTGTACCAGCTCTATTGCATGAAGACCTGTGGTTTTTGGAGAAGATTTTTGGAGAAGAATCAGTACCCACACGGAGGTACATGGTTTATATTGTTGACTCGGCATTTCTACAGCTATGTGCCAGCTGAATTTTATGGTTGCCTCATGTTGGGCTGTGTTATGGCATTTGTATATGGATAATCCAGCATCTCCCGTGGGCAGAGTAAGGCCCTCAAAGCTTGTACATGATATTATTCTCCTTGGGTAATACAATACTCCCGGGGGGGGGGGGGCGATTCCGGCCTCTATGCGGTGTCAGCTCTGCACATCTCTTTTTTACAATTTTGTGGATTAAGTGGCATATGTGTTAAGGCTGTGGCCATGTTTAAATGTTTTAATATCCATTGATGGTATCAACAACTGTGTCAAAGGCCCTAGCCCCCGGGCATCGCGAGTTTCATAACTGATGATTAACCAAGGACTAAGACTGTTCATGCAAAGGATTAGCCATGGCACGGGCGTGCACGTGACAAGTTGGTGGATGGATTGCTAGATGTTGGCACACGCGAGGCCCCTGTCACACTCATCTCAAAGGGAAACAACATCAGGATGCCTTTCCAAAGAAAGCTACACAGTGAGCCACGGCACCTCTGGAATTGGTTCATGCACATTTGTGAGGCCCGATGCGCACTCCGTCTCTTGGTTCTGCTAGTTATGTTTTTCTTTTGGTTGATGATTTTAGCAAGTATACCTAGGCCTATTTTCTCAAATCCAAAAACGAAAACTTTTGACAAATTCCCAACATGGAGAACCTTGGTGAGAAACAATCAGGACACTCTGTCTTGACATTACAAGCCGACAAAGGAGGAAAGTTTACTTCTCGCCAGTTTAACCAGCATTGTGAGCTCCATGGCATTCAACAAGAGTTTGCCAACATAGGTACTCCTTCCAAAAACGGCGTGGTGGAGCAGAAGAACCGAACGGTGATTGAGATGGCTCAGTCAATGTAGGAACATCGGAGTATTCCTCAAATGCTTTGGGCAGAGGCAGTTGCTACTGATGTTTACATTCTCAAGCGGTCCCCTACTACTGTTGTTCCAGGGCAGACTCCCTTCCAAACCTACCTAGGAAGAAAACCCTCGGTTTCACACTTTCGGGATTTCGGGTCGGATGCATTTGTACATGTACCTGATGGTGACAAGGGGAAGATGGATGCTAAGTCCAAGCACCATATTTTGGTCGGTTACAGCTCCGAATTCAAACGTTATCGGCTCTACAATCCTGCAACTTCAAAGGTCATTGTTAGCAGAGATGTGGTGGTTGATGAGACTTCATTTTCCACTTCAAAGGGGGTTTCTTCATCATCAGGGGCTGATTCGCCTCAGCCTCTCCTTGGTTCCTCATTGGATCCTCCTGTTCCTCTTCCTCAACTTGAACTATTCCTCTTCCTCAACTTGAACTGGCACGTCCTCGAGCACCTCAAGCAGAGGAATCATTTGACAATGATCAGGAGGAGAAGATTTTGGTGGATGCTCCACAGCAAGCTACATCTCAAGAGCAGGGTTCTACTTCTGAGGGGGGATCTCCTATTCCTAATTGGTTGTACTAGACACTGCGGGACTCCGGAGTAACCCGGTTGCCTTTACCTACAATAGGAGGTCCCATCGATTGGAGTAATTGCGTACCACGACATCATCTCAGGAGAACTTGTGCGTCAATTATGCATTGATGTCACGCATCCAGAAGGACTCGGAACCTACTCATATTGGCGAGGCGCTTTCCAAATCAACTTGGAAGCAGGCCATGGAAGTGGAGCTTGACTCTATTGAACGGAATCAGACTTGGGAGCTAGTTCCTAGACCGGCAAAGCAGAAGATGATTGGTGTCAAATGGGTCTATAAGATCAAGTACAAATCGGATGGGAGTCTGGATAACCACAAGGCCAAGCTTGTGGCCAAAGGCTATTCTCAGATAGCTAGCGTGGATTTTGATGATACTTTTGCACCGACTACTCGGATGGCAACCATATGGACAGTTCTTGCTGTTGATGCACACTCTCATTGGCCCATCTTTCAAATGGATGTTTCTAGGCCTTTGATGTGAGCTGCCCACCCTATTTATGGCATTTATGCCTATTTTTCAGGTTGTGTGGCATCTAGGAGGGAGTCGGCCAGCTCATACGGGGTGTATATATATGCTGCCCTTTCCCTCACTTCTAATCATCGCTTACTGGTCATTTTGGCGAGCACCTTCAGCCCTCTACCTACGAAGTCCACTCCTTGCCTACGGGCTGGTTGTATCCATCTTTTCTCGAGGATTAGTCTCGATAGCCTTTAGTGCATTGACTAGGATTTCGTGCATATTTGCTACGAAATCTCTAGCCGCATCCATCTGAATACCCTTAAGTCCAAAGGAGATCTAGGTTGGTATCCGTACATAGCATAAACAGATAGTAACAAGTAGCCACATGCTTATGTTCCAGAATCTTGGGCAACAGCCGACATACTATTTTCAGATCTCGGGCACCGGGCATCCTGTACCTTGGCCTCCTTCCCCATGAGGAGATGAGGAAGAGTACTTTGGGAAGTGTTCCTTGAGCACCCTTCCTGGGTATTATTTGTAATGTTGCTTTTATGCTTCATGTTGGACATCTGGTGGTCCTGCGGGATGCCCTTAAGCTTGTACATAAATACTTCTGTGTAACGTGAGAATTACTAAAGGGGGGATCGATCGACCTGTTCCAGCCGAGTGTGGTGTTCTTTATCTTATCATGTTTTCTCTTTTGCTGTTCATGTGAATGTTGGAATGGTTTATCAATCTGTCATCTTGTCTTAATTCAAGCTTAAATGGTTAAGTTAATTCCTTAAACACCCCAGACCGGTTACAGGGCCCTTGGAACCCGATAGTCTATATGAAATGAGAGCCATCCAGCCAAGGAATCAGGAGGTGCTATGAGAGGTTCTCGAGTGAGGGGATAATCAATTGAATGGACAGGAAGCCTGCAGCCCGGGCCAGGTAAACGGTCATTGTACTATGCCTATCACGTGTGTTGATTGATCACCACGAGGAGCAGCCTAATACTCCTTCAAAGGGTCTTGGAAGCAGACCGTCACTCAAAATCCAACCATGGAGGCTAGCAAATCAGAGTCGAGGGTGAGGCCATGGTGCCATCTATCTGAAAACACATGTGCACTCAATACTGCAATGGGGCTCAGCTGCAGCACTATCCACCAAGACGGCTGAGTCAAATTCAATCAGATTGGCACCATTTCGGAGGAGCTGGATGTTGGACAGACCTTGCTCGCCAACTGATGCGGTTTGGAAGAGTTCTGGGATCTTCCCTTGAGATCTGTGACGAACCTGCAGATAAGAGTGGTAGCCTCCAGAGAGGCAAGGACAAGAGTGAGACCAGCAGTGTGGGGGGGAGGGGGGCGGGGGTAGCAGGCAGTAAGCAAACAGAGGGAGCGAGCGGCACAATGAGGGGAGGGGATTTAGCAGACTGCTATGCAAGGAGATCCAGCTCTAACACCTTCGTAATCTTTCCTTACTCTCTCATATAAATATCATTGATTTTCATTCTTGTTTTGAAGCCCGAATCACCTACCCCATTCAAACTTTTCATAACCAGCAACTTGGGCCGATATACATCTGTCAGTCACATTATAAATTAAGATGAAGATCAAGGTGAACATGCCTAGAATCAAAACCAAGGCACAAGATTGTCCACATGATCTTCTCGTCAAGAGACTCCTCAAGCGTGACTCTTGGACCTTACCAAAGGCAAAACTTTGATTCTATTGTAATCAGTGATAAACATACGAGGGCTTGTACATAGACACATCCACACGACATTGACAAAAGGAAAAGAGAAACAGAAGACCATACCGTTTGAAGTGAGGGGAGGGGTGGGGGTCATAACAGCTTGTGGAGATGAAACAGAGAGTCTTCTGTGGTGGAGGACCTGGTACATGGAGGAGAGTTTTCCTGTGTGCAAGGGGGCCACGCCAATCCATCGCAAACCAGTCCTCCCATGAGCTCCTGAGCGAAAAGCAGGCTGCAGGGAGCGTGTGAAGCAGGGCTTGTGCAGAAAAGGCGGCAAGCTGAAGCACCTCAGGGCAGGGCTCCTGCTCAGACATGCCATTTTCTCAGCAGCATGGGCCGACATGGCGCCTTCTTCTTCTTCTTCTTGCAGCCCTGTCTGCAACACACAGATGAGGCGTCCAGGCAGTCAGGAGCTGCTCCCAGCTCTGCACACAGAACAGAAACAGTATATCCTAACCAGTTCTCTAAGTAGAAATGGTGCTCTTGCCGCAGGGATATGGCGTCTTCGTCTAATTCTGCATACGTCCAGGGTTCTCTGACAAGGATTATGGGAGTCCTCGCGTAGAAAAGGTTGACCATGCACAGTCGAGTGCAAGGCTGTGAATAGCGGAACCCTAAAGCCTAGACACTGCGCTGCTTTGCCTTATCCACGTGGCAGCTCTGGAGACGCCCAATCATACAGACGACGTCGCTCGCTAATGTTGAATTGGCCACGTAGATTGCTAAAGGAGCACCAACGCTTTTGCAGGTTGCCGATCCTCTAACTGCTGCAAGAGATGATCTTGGCACTTGGGTTTTGATGACCTCACATTTGGTGCAATTGTTGGAAGGCATGATCCAACCATTCACCAGCAGTGCAGTAGCGCAATTGGTGAAGCGTGTGTGTGTTTGGGGTGAGGTCTCGTGATCGAGTCTTACTTCCAACTCTCATCCTTGCTTGGTACAAATAAAAATCTCGCATTTAAATTTAAAAAAAAACCATTTACCAAGCCTTTTGCAACTCACAATGATTGTGGATGCATTCATTGATGCACGAGCTACCGCATATATATCCCTATGGGATCCTTTGGCCCCCATTGCAAATATGGTCGTAGTAATTAATCGGAGGATTGTTAAAGAGTGTCTTTTTTTTTCCACAAAAAGATCCTTCCATTAGTTATCAACAGAGCTGCCCAGTGGGCTACAAACTCCCGATCAGGCGGGATCACAATATAGACAAAGGGAGGCTCTCCCACTCACACACCCAGACTCTCTGAAGCTATCTCAAGTATGAGGTGGTGGGGGGAATAGCCACACAGGTGGCCTATAGCTCCAGCGCACAATGCCCTGTTACTCAAAGAACGGGCTACTCTTCCATAGTCGAAGGAAGGCAAGCCTGCGAAGGATCATGGAGTCTGAAGTCCCCTGAAGTCTGTCAAACTGACCTCGAAGTGTGTGGATAAGCTCCAGCCAAAAGTCCCGAACAGTCTCAGCTGGTGGAATGACCCTCTGCTCAAAGATGCGTCTGCAGCGTGCCCGCCATACAAACCAAAGTGCCAGGCTGCTAATGAGCTCCCAACGAGGATCGCCCTCTCCCGACCATAAAGCAGTGCTGAAGTCTGGAACCTGAAGTGGAAGAAGGTGACCTCGTTGACCCTGAAGAGCAAGACTATCTGCTATCGTCTCATATCCAAGCCGGGTCCTGAAAGAGTGCTCCAAGCCACGGCACCCCATGTAAAGATCTGGTCACCCCAAGGTGGCTGTATAATCGCAAAATCTGCCGCCAGATCTATAAGAGTGCAATCCCAGAGGCAGTGCCTCTGTGTCTCCTGTGGGTGTCCACAGCCGGAGCAATCTCCATCGAAACTAAGCCAAGTGCCCACAGCAATGGCTCTATGAGCAACTAGCCACTGAAAGGTAACCGTACGCCTGGGCTGTCTACTACTCCAAATGCGCTGCCAGAATGCAGTCAGGAACTCTGCTGAAATGCCCTCACGCCGCCAATGCTCTCTGCAGTAGCACTGGCCTCTCGTCGCGCTGAGCTAGCAAAATATGTCTGCCAAGCCGTGCCGAATACTGAAAGAACGGCGTGGGCGGCCTCTCTGCCGAGGCAAAAGGGTCTCTCCACTGCCACTCGCCTGGGTCCCACTGTAAACGGGCCAGTGGTGGTCGGGCCTCCCATGCCCAAAGGCGCCACTCAGAGTCAACAGTGATGGCCTCCGGGTCTGGGTCAACATGCCAAAGTCTGCCACAAGCTCCTACTACTCGGATCCGCTGAAAGATGCAGTCAACCACAAGCTCCGACTCAGTCATGACTCTGTGAAGTCGTCCACCCTCACCCACCTCAAAGAACAATGTGCAATCCCCAGAGCAGCCTCTCACTGCAATGAGTATCTCCAAACGCGTGAATGCCCCCATCTAGGTGGGTGGAGTCTGAATCCTGGGCTGTAACCAAGTCTCTGGCACTGCTGCCTCAATATCACTAATCATCTGCGGAACACCCCTCGAACCTGCAAGCCTCAAACTCTGCTGCTCCTCAGGAAGCTGCCGAAACTGTATCCAATCACCAAGGCACCGAGCAGGTCCAACAGTCAAAGCTCCCCAAGAGATATGCGGTCTGGATCCGCGGTCTGGATCCAACCATGTAGCCTATATCTGTCCGAACCTGTGGATTCCAAACCAGGGGCTGTCTCATGAGCTCCTCAGTGCAAGAGGGAGGAATCTGGATCAAAGCACGGCGTAGCTGCTCCCATGTCCTCAACAAACTGCATGTCCTCAGTCCTCCGTGGGAAACCAACTCTACGCATCTCTATGAAAATCCATCGGACCTCTGCCTGCCCCACGGGCCTCCTGTAGCTGGAGTGCATCTACCAAGTCTATGTAAGAGGAGCTCCTTCCAAGGCTCAGTGCCTGGTAAGAGTCCTCGAACAATAAGCTTGCCCAAAAGTGCTCGGCTATGGCAAGCTGGGTCCACAATCCCTAGACCTCCCTGTGCTGTCGGCAAAGTGATACCTGGCCAAGCAACTTTGGCCCTGGCCGGCCCTCCATTTCTCCCAGACCACAGAAAAGTCCTGATCAGGCGCGCTGAACCTGGCTGATACATGAGCCGACCCTCCGTTTCTCCCAGACCACAGAAAAGTCCTGATCAGGCGCGCTGAACCTGGCTGATACATGAGCCTGAGAATATCCAGCAGGAAGTAATGTACCACATGGTGGCCGAAAGCACCTGATTCGCCACTACCACCCGTCCAGCCAAAGAAAGTCTCGCAGAGCTCCAGAAAAGGAGCTTCCGCCGAATGCTCAAAAGTAAAGGAGCAATCTATTGCTCGGCTGTCAAATCAAGTCCGACATGGCATCCCAAATACCCCACCGCCATGCCAGGGGGAATCCACTGAAACTCCATGCTAGGTCGCCACGACGGTACCTCGTCTACTGACCCAAAAGCCACATGATTTGTGCCAATTAATCTTGGCACCAGAGGCATCACAAAACTGCTCTAAAGCATCCTGAAACAAGTCAAATTGGCCGCATGGCCATGCAAGTAAACTGTTGTATCATCTGCGAACTCTAAATCCAGTAACTCCTCTTCCCTCATCGGGAGACGGAGGCCCTGTAGGCCTGTATCCTGCGCAGTCAAGTGCGCAGTCAAGTAAGAGCTCATCGCCTCAGCAAAGAGAAGGAAGAGCGTGGGCGCTAGAGGGCAGCCCTGTCAGACCGAATGAGAAAGGGAGAAGCGCTCCCCACGCTCCCCAGCCAACAAGACCTGGCTATGAGCGGATCTATAAAGTGTAGCCACACCCCTGATCCAAGCCTCAGGGAAACCCATCCGAAGCATAGTGGCCTCGAGAAAAGCCCAATCCACACGATCATAGGCTTTCTCAAAATCAAGCAATAGCACTGCCAAGGGCTCTTCCCTCATACGAGCAAGTGAAACAGCCTCCCAAAAAGTAAAGATATTGTCAAGGATGCTACAGCCCTTGACAAAACCAGTCTGGGTAGGGTGGATGAGGCTGTCCAGCATAGGCTGCAATCTCAAACTCAAGGCCTTAGCAATAATTTTGTAGGCAGAGTTCAAGATCGTGATCGGCTGCCACTGTCTAATCTCCTCGGCGTTTCCTCCCTCCTTGGGAATAAGGAAAATCAACCCCTCAGATAGGGCCTTAGGCATCATACCACTGTCTCTTGGAAGGCAAGCCTCAGCCCCTCAAATAGGGCCTCAGGCATCATACCACTGTCCATCATCTCTTGGAAGGCAACAAGCCTCAGCCCCTCCTTCAAAAGATCCCAATATCGCAAGAAAAAAGAGGGAAGAAGACCATCCTCTCCCGGACAACTGTCTCGTGCCAAAGAGGACAAAGCCTCCTGTAACTCACTGCATGAAAAAGGGGCCAATAGCTGCAAGCGCATATCATCAATCGTGCGAACATATCTCAAAACCTGCTCTCGGCTCTCCATGCAAGTCGGCGAAGGAGCCTCCTCTGTCAATAACTCATGGTAGAACCGCGTAGCAATCTCTCGCATCTCTTCTGGCTCCGTGGCCATAGTACCATCGGCCCTACGGAGCCGTTGCACTCCTGCTCTAGAGTGTCGAGGTCCAGTAAAATCGAAAAGAACTCCCCAGTCACGTGGTCCCCTACCTGAGTCCACTGAGCCGCCTGTCTATGAAACATAAAATCATGCCTGCGCTCCTCTGTCTCGCGAGGCTCCTGCTGTGCCTGAGCCAGCTATGTCCCCACCCACTCACTATCAGGATGACGCTCAAGCAATCTCTGTAGGGAGGCAACTGTGTAGCCGGCACTCAGCCTCTCTAGTGTGCGCCAATCTCCGGCTCATCGTCTCCTCTATGAGAAGGGCACTAATCTGCCCAAGGCCCATCGACACTGACTGTGCCCGCGATTCCGACTCCGACTGAGTCCGAATCCAAATATGCTCAATCCGCTCAGCCAAGTTCTCATCAAGCTGTACATTCTTTGTGGGATACGCAGCATCGACTGGGGGAATCTCCTATCCCCCTCAAAGAGAACCAACAAAACTGGCGCATGATCTGACATACAAGTACCAGCAAGAATCCCCACAGAACCTCCTCTGTCCACCACAAGTAGATCACTAGCATACATCCAGTCAATCCAAGAGAGGTTCGTGTTGCCGATCCGCCGATCTGAACGAGAAAAGAGGAGACTACCTCGCTCCCGTGCAAAGCCTTCAGAATGCCTTACATCAACAACCCTCAATGTCATACATAATCTCTCCCATGCTGCAAGCTCTGTGCCATGAACAGTGGTCTGTTGGGCTACCACCACATCTGTCCTCAAAGTGCTTCAATCATGTTGAAGTCACCCCCAAGACACCACTCATCAGCTCGAGGCAAAGCAACATCAATCTGTGTCCAAAACTCTGCATGAGCACTCTCATGATTCGGGGCATACAGGTTCAGGAGACCAAGCCTGATCTCTCCCCACTGAAAAATCATCCTCTATGCTCTGCCAGGAATAATGATGCCTCTGTCAATGATGGCAGCCCGTAAGTATCCGCAATAGACATACATACTCCCCCCTGAATACCAGAGGGTCCAAACGATGCTAACCAAAACACCTCAGAGTGTCTATGCATAAGCTGACCACAACGCCGAATGCGGCTCTCTGACAAATGATGCTCCTGCAACATAAGAACATCCACTGGACCACCAGTCAAGTAGCGCATCATCTCCTTACGCCCACGGTAACGCATAAAATTGGAGCCTCCAAACCCCTGTACATTCCATGAGATGATCCTCATGGGGACTGCGAGAACCAGGAGGCGGCCACAGCCGCTAGCCAAGCAATCTTGGAGATAGGTTTGGACGAAGAGAAATTCGAGTCCAAATGTCCCCTAAATCCTAAAAAGCGACCCCTTAAGGCCTGTCTCAAGCAACTCCAGGTCTCAGTGACCAACTCTCTGGCAAGATCATGTGGAACCTCATCCTCATGTACATATACATAGCCTGGAATCATCCTGAAGTCCACAATCAAATACATGACAATATGTCGCTCAGTGGCCTCTGGTGAGCCTGGCACCACCATAAACTTAACCAAATCCCAGAAGTAAGCAAGCAATTCCATGCACTCCAACTCTCCAAGATGATGTGAAAACTCAATGATCTGTGCAGGCATGAATCGCATAGCAGCTGAGATAGTCCAATCTGTCTCTGAACTGCCACAAAATGGGAAGGAGAAGGCCACTGCCGAGTCAATGGCTGTTGCCCCACGTGAGGCAAGAATCGCTACATGCACCCTCAAACGAGTAGCCGACCTGCTGTCATCAAGTTCACCAAAGTGTCTAGTGAACTCATACCCAAACCTCTCGCCCCGC